>NC_043703.1:22412165-22485392 GCF_006229205.1 Suricata suricatta
AGTGTGGTTTTGATTTGTGTTTCCCTGATGATGAGTGATGTTGAGCATCATTTTATGTGTCTGTAGGCCATCTGGATGTCCTCTTTGGAGAAGTGTCTGTTCATGTCTTCTGCCCATTTCTTCACTGGGTTATTTTTTAACTCTTACAAAGAACAGTCATTACTGTTAACTTAAAAAAATGGTTTTTTATCACTATATTTTACCATATTTATTTTTTTAATCTTTATTTATTTTGAGACGGAGAGAACAAGAGGGGAGTGGGGCAGAGAGAGAGGGAGAGAGAGAATCTCAAGCAGCTCCACACTCAGCCAGAACCCCACACAGGGCTTGACTCAGGGCTTGGTCTCAGCACCGTGAGATCATGACCTGAGCTGAAATCAAGAAATCAAGGACGCTTAACTGACTGAACCACCCAGGAGCCCTTTACCATATTTATTCTTATAGTGGTAATGTATATATTTCTTTGTGGCTTTTCTCTAGAATTCAGAGACTCTTGAGGTAAAAGAATCAACTGTAATTCAACTCCAAACCATTCATGCTTTCCAATTCCTAAGTAACTACATAAAAGTAAACAAGAAATGCTACAAACTAGGTCAGATTGGTTTTTTAAATGCGAAGTACTCACTTCTTTACACGAAAAGTAATTTCTGAGAGTAAAATCAAGATCGTGTTTTAGATTGGCAATGATACAAAGGTGAGGGGAAAAATACAAAGTTTGGAAGTTTATTTAGGAGAATATAACTTTTTAAGGATTTAGTTGTATTATCTACCATGGGCTTCAGTTTCCTCTTTTGGCATTCATCAGGAAGGTGATACTTGAAATTACTATTCTACTTGTAGGAAAACATTTTATTTCTCTCTCTTTCTCTCTTTCTCTCTCTCTCACTATCTCTCTCTTCATCATAGCCTCAAATTCAGGAGATGGGCAATCCTATGAAGTGTTATCCTAATTTTTTCAATAATTTACATTTTTTACCTCAGATAAATTTATTTGCTGTCTTCATTCACAGAAATAAAATGAAGATAAGAGTTTTAACTTAAAAGGGTTTTATTTTCCTGAATAATGTATAAAGTGATTTTGAAACACTTTTACAGCATGATAAGGTTGAATAACTATTTTCATTATAAACATTTTCCTCAGGTTACCTAACACATCAGGAAGCAGGTCACCCTCACTCAATGTCATTTTTCGCTTCTATGCAAACCAAATACTTAGACACATGCTTATATTTTGCCTTATACCAAAACAAATAATACTAGTTGTCTAACATTTTATAACTTTATATGAAAAAGCAATCATACTATTTATTGCAACTACTTTTCCTTGTCAAATAATTGTTAAGAAAGGGTTATTATTTTGTTTTCTTTCCAGAGGATATTTCTCAGTGAAATATCAAATGCTTTCTTGGTACGCGCAAACATTATCCATATGGTTTCTTGTTTAAGAGCTCTTTTGTTAGTGGTGGTTTGCTTCTTACCTCAAAAACTTGACTTTATATTTATTTTTAAAAATTTTTAATGTTTATTTATTTGAGAGAAAGAGAGAGAGAGAGAGAGAGAGGGAGAAAGAGAAGGAGGGGCAGAGAGAGGGAGAGAAAGAATCCCAAGGAGGCTCCACACCCAGCGTGAAACCTGGTGTGGGGCTCAATCCCACAATCCTGTGATCATAACCTGAGCTGATATCAAGTCAATCGCACAAGCGACTGAGCTACTCAGGTGCCCCCCAAATTTGAATTTATGTTTATAAAATATACTTACCAATCATACAACTGAATAATGTGTGATTTTAGACAAGGGGAATGTTCACGGGTTGATATTAGAACATACATGATAAAATTGGACAAAAATACAAGATTTTATAACTGTCCTAATTTTTGATACATATCCAAAAAGACTTTGATATATCCTCAATCTCTATCATTAATTTCAACTGGTCCTTAAGTATTTGATAAGTCAGAGGGCTTTTTTATGGCAAAAAGACTATTGAAACCACTTGATTTTTAAATTAATATTTAATTTATTCAAAATGTATAAACCTTGTTTTATTACCCTTAATTTGAACTTAAGAAACGTGTATATTCTCATATATAATCAACAAGTAATAGTGTCACCCACATTTGGTAATCATTCTAAGAGTATTAAAAAAAAATGAATATATTCAGAGTTGCTTCTTCCAAAGTTGCTAAACTCAAAATTACCATTATATTTCATTTGGCCACAAGTAAAAAGTAATGTTATGTATCAAGTGTACAAGCATAGAATATCAAGTTACCTTAATCAATTTTTATGTAATACTGAATATGCACAATTTTTTTTTATTTTTTAACTCAAATTTGAAATAAACATTTTGTTATTTATTTATTTATTTAGAGAGCGTGAGCAGGGGAGGGTCAGAGAGAGAAGGAGTCACAGGATCTGAGGCAGGCTCCAGGCTCTGAGCTAGCTGTCAGTACAGAGCCAGACATGGGGCTCAAACCCAGAAACTGTGAGATCGTGGCCTGAGCTGAAGCCAGATGCTTAACCGACTGAGCCACCCAGGCGCCCCAACGTTTTGTCATCTAAATCACTAACTTAGCTCATAATTATATCTAAGGTACAAGATTTGCATGTAAGTAATTTATACATCGCACATATAATCCAAATGATTACTAAACTTATCTAAACCTGACATAAGCTATCAATATTGCAACCTTAAATATTTCATCATCTTTTCATTTATATGCATACACCCTACCTGCCTACTTAAAAATCCCAGGTCTCACAGACAATTGAATGCCTTTTCAGATTCCACTGTTGCATGTCCCCCCCCCCCCCCCCCCCCGATCCCAAAGTCTGCTCCTGTAGCAATCTTACTGGTCTCAGTAAATGGACAAGCATGTTCTTTTCTTATTTTTGTTTTACCTTTTACCTGTAGTACTACAACATTCTCCTCCTATGTCTTTTTCGCTCTTTGTAGACTATTACATTACCCAGAGTGAAGACACTAGTTTCTTGCTCAATGTACTCCAATGACTTCCCCTCTTAGAGTAAAAGCTGAACTATTTATCGGGGATTAATTACAAGGACTACATGATCTCCCTCTCAGTTTCTGCCTTCGTGTCCTATTCATTCCCTCATAATGTATTACAGTCACACTAACCTCCATCCACACTAACCTCCTTGCTATGTGCACTGGCTTTCTTCTACCAGGGGTGTTGTCCCTGGGTTGCTGCAGACTTCATTCCATCAACCCCTTCATATTTTTTGTTCAAATGTCCATTGCTCCACGAGACAATTCATTCCCTTGGTCTCCTTTTTACCTTAATTCTGGTGATTCCTCTCCATGTTACTTCTCTCCATCTGATATTTAAATATTTCTTTCACTGTTTGCCTCCATAGATTGAAAATTTAATAAGGACAAGAAGGTTGTTGGGTTTCCCCCCTCAATTTATGCACCAGTATGTACTCAGTTCATAGTAAAGAACCTGCTATACTGAGTTTTTAGTACATACTTTTTGTATGGACTAGAACATTTTGAAGTTCATTCGAAAATATATCTAGTAATATACCAGCATATGTGGATAACGTGAAGTACAAATCTTGCACTACAATATTATTTGACACTGCTAATATTTAAAAATAGAAATGGACTTTCTAGAGAATCAAGTAAGGCCTACCTATAACAATAATTACATTAAGAGTGATATAAAGCATGTTTCTTATAATTTTTGATGTAGCAAGTGTGACTGAAAATAAGGGCATATAAACATTTTATGTAATAATAAAAATATTATCATTGGAGATACATATAGTGAGAGACTTCTTTTTTATAGAAATATTCATGCCAGCTTTATTTCTAATAGTGACAAGCTACAAATAAGTCAAATGCTCACTGAATTGACAAATGAACTATGTTATATTCATGTAGTAGATTGCTACTCAGAAATAGACAGGAGCAAAGTACTATAAACGCAACAGCACAGCTGTATCTCAAAAACATTGTGTTGAATAAAAAGTCGCACAAAACGACTACTTAAGGTGTGATTACATTGATATAAAACTTTTAAATGGGCAAAACTAATCTTTAATGACAGAAAACAGATCACTCATTTTTCTGGACCTTCTGACTACAAGGAGGCAGAAGAAATCTCTTTGGGATAATTGAAATAGTCTTAGTTGTAGTGAGAGTTAACCAAGTGCACACACATGTCCACAGGAACATTCAATTGTGTGTAAATTATACCACAAAAAAGTCATTTAAACATAAAATAAAATAACATGGTTTCCCAGGAGACTGGAACACTGCAAACTGAAATAGCAGTCACTAACTTCTAAATGTTTGTTGTATACCATTAATTACAAAGAATCTCTCCCATGACTAAATTGGCTGTGTTCTCCAGTATCTCTAAGTGAACATATGTGATTCTACATCCTCCTTTCCTTTCTCATTCTACCTTGTCCTTTTGACATTACCTAGGTCTTACCTAAGAATCTCCTGAATAAAACAGCAACTATATATAGTGTTGTAGTGTTGGTGAAGGTTAGAGAAGACTCATGTAGGTCTTTATAAGTCAACTCTTGCAAACAATGTAGTGACCAAGATGGGAGTCCTCCTGGTGTTTAGTACTGCTTCTTACTGGCAGGATGTTAAATTTCCCCATTTTCATTAAATTATCAGACTCCTCCTATTCATCCTGATAGAAGCTTCAGGAAATCAGTCGGTACTAGAAACAGAGAAAGCTACTAGTTCAGAGCTCAGAGTCCTGCAGCAGAAAAATAGTTTGTTTTGTAGAAGACATCTGGAACCTGGCCAACTCCTCTTCTGCGCTCAGCTCATTTGGTGGCCAGCTTCTGCACTGGGAGCAATGCTGGCTTCTCAAGAGGCCTAATTCATAAATCAGAAACTTAAGTATTAGGAAAATTATCTTTACAAGATCTCTTCACTTAAGCCAAATAAGGTAACAGTAAGAATTACATGAATAATTAGAAAACTATGTGAGTTTATTAGGTCTGAGCAAATAAAAAGTAGTTAAGAATTTATTCTGAACATTAAAATTAGAATATTTATTAGAAAATCCACTGTTTAAAATATCATGATCATGCTTTCTTGTTCAATTTTTATAGATAGAAGCCCTATATTAAAGCTCAAGCAAAGTCCATTTAAGAGAATTCTGAAAAAATCTGACAATATATCTTATATCAATATATTATACATGGATGATAATTTTTGCTTCACTTGTCTACATTTAGGTCAGCTGAGAGTTATAAAACATGAAAGCTAAATGTTCTTTACTGTGAAATGAAAAACAGTATCAAGACACAAATATTGTTATTGATGAGAAGAATTCTTGATATATTTAGGGAGAGTCAATGTATGGATTTAATTTCAAGTTCCTTGTTCACATATTATTAAATAAAGTACACCATGAATCAACATGACAAAGAGACTCTTGAATATAGAAGAGCATGTCAAATTTTTAAATCTCCAACTGGTACCTAATTGTACTATCTATGTACTCTGACATGAAAATAGACTACAAAGAAAGGAGCTTGATTGCTCAGCACATTAATTAATGCATTAATGATACATAAAATAATCAAAATAAAAATTACATGCTTAAACAGGTACTTGTTGTGATTGTTAATTTATGTGTGAATTGGGCTAGACAATGTGGTCCAGTTGTTTGGTAAAACATTTGTCTGGATGTTGCTATAAAGGTATTTTTTAGATGTGATTAACTTTTAAATTGGTAGATTTACTCTTCATAATGTGTGTGAGATTCATTTCATCAGCTGAAAGCCTCAAGAATGGAGACTGAAGCTTCCTAAAGAAGCAGCAATTTTGCCTCAAGACTGCACCATAGATACCCTCCATGGATTTCCAGTCTACAAATTTCAGACTCACAACTACAACATTGATTCTCTCAATTTCCAATTTCTACTGGGCTCTACAGATTACATACTTGTTATTCCTCACAACCATGTGAGCCAATTACCTAAATCTCTTCCTATATGTACATACACACACACTCCCTCTCTCTCTCTCTCTCTCTCTCTCTCTCTCTCTCTCTCACACACACACACACACACACACACACACACACACACTAGTGATTCCCCTTCTCTGGAGAATCCTAATACACTCATTGACTGACTTCTATGTGCCAGGCATTAAGGATTGATTGATGAACGTGACAGAAGAGCATCTACTCTCATAAATCCAGTGGCATCAAATGACAATAACCATTTCAAATCATGACAAATTCTGTAAGTTAAATTTTAAGAAAGTGAAGTGTGAGAGAATTAAATGAATTTTGGAGATGAGACTAAACTTACATGATAGAGAAATCCTCTCACGGATGACAATGAAGCTATCAATAAATGGAGACATATAATGTGTGGATTTGGGAGAAGAACTTTATGGGCAGAGACAAGAACATATGTAGAAATAAGTTTGGAATATCTGAGGAAAAATAAAAAGACTAATGTGGCTGAGGAAAACAGTAAAGATGAAAATGGAAGGATACAGTTTTGGAGAGATGGGCAGAGGGTGCTCAAATTGGCCTATAGGCCTAGTTAGTTTTAATTTTATTCTAAATGTTTGGAGTCTCTTAAACAGGGAGATGATTTAATCTGAAAAACACTAATTAATGGATCATTTCGGTATGGAAAAATGTCAGTATGACAAGCAAGCACAAATCTGATGCAACTAATGAGCCCTCTATGTGAGGAAACCGATCATGTGGTGAGTGGTGATTAGTTAAAAAAAAAAAAAAGGGATGAAGTAATAGCTGTGAAACAATAACATAAAAAGAGAACATCTCCACTTTCTCAGAACTTCAGCCGGTGAATGCTGCCTAACCAGGTGAATTCATTTATCATAAGTCCAATCTCAAAGTATGTATCTCAAAGGAACATAACATATTCAGATATTTCAGGTGAACACTCATTTCTTTTTTTTTTAATTTTTTTAATATAGTTTATTTATTTTTGAGACAGAGAGAGATACAGAGCACAAGTAGGGGAGGGGCAGATAGAGGAGACCCAGAATCTGAAACAGGTCCCAGGCTCTGAGCTGTCACCATAGAACTTGACATGGGGCTTGAACCCACAAACTGTGAGATCATGACCTGAGCAGAAGCTGGACGCTTAACTGACTGAGCCACCCCGGTGCCCCCACTCACTTCTTTTTAATAGACACACATACACACACACAGTGGTGCCCTCTAAGCTTATAAGTTTGTCTTAGATAGAAGGTATCATGTTGTCATTCTGGTAGATAAAAATGTAGACTTCTCTGATCATTTCAAACTGATACATGTCTTAAAAATACATATTTCCTTCATTGCCTCCTTTAGGCTAATGACCACAGGAATTCTATTTAATGTCTTAAAAAGTCCTTCTACTGTTTGAAAATTTTGTCTCCTCTATATGCCATCTTCAAAGTTTCATCTCATTGATGGAAAATCTACTTTCAAGTTGTCGTAAGACTGGCCCGAGGTGTAACTCTGTAGTAACAGCAACTACTGCAACGAGGAGATATAAATGGGAAGAAAAGACAACTAAGCTCCCATTACTCTGCTCTCTCCTGTCAACACGGGACATACCTCACAGCTTTCTTTTCACCTACGCTTCTCATTCACTGCTTCTTCCTCCTCTGATAATTCTATTTTGTCACCACCTGAGACTCCTCATACAACATCTGTGGTAAAACACCAGGTTCAGCCAACATGTTAAGGAGGAGGAAGAGAAGGGAAGTTTGGATAGTTTCTTTGAAATACAGATGACTCTAATTTAGTTCTTTGCATATGAAAACACCAATCATGTTATCTATACAACCTTTATCTTAGATGTCTTGCGTCTGTGTTGCAGTCACAGGTTGGGTTCTGCTGGAAACCAACTAGAAGATAAAGATTATTAAGAAGTGCTCCTGCAGAAAATGTATTCGTGAGGACCCTTGGAATCAACACCTGTGAGAGGGAAAGAAGAGATGTATCTCAGGTACAGGGAGAAATTAGGCTGTGATACAATCCCAACAATGTCTTTGGCTTACATTTCAGGGGATTCCGGAAATCAAACAGATCTTCAGACTTGTCATGAATTTTTTTGTTTGTTTTTATTTATTTTGAGAGACAGCAACAGAGTGCAAGCAGGGGAGAGGCAGAAAGAGGGAGACACAGAACCTGAAGCAGGCTCCAAGCTCTAAGCTCTCAGCACAGAGCCCAACACAGGACTCGAACCCACAAACCACAAGATTATGAAGTAAGCTGAAGTCAGATGCTTAACTGACTGATCCACCCAGGGACCCCCAGAGTTGTCATGAATTGATCTAGATGGCTTGGCTTTTATAGCTCTCCATTGGTTATTCATCAAATGTGGTGCAGACTGACTTAGAGATCTTTCTAGCTGAGGCATCTCAGAAGAGAGCCAAAAACTAAAGGTCGTATTCTGACAACATTCTTGTCAGCTGAGGCAACAAGTTCTTCATTCCTGAAAAGAGATCTGAGCATGGCATCACTGCATACACCACAGAGTGAGGAGGTGTAGGGTTACCCGTCAGGTCAAGTCCGGTCATGATCCTGGAGAAGAAAGACAGTTGAAGGGACAATGATATAAATAAAGAAGTGACAGGACCTGGTATCTACAGAATTCAAGAGAAACCAAAGACTTCTTTTTAAACCCTCTATTTAGTTTTTCTTTTTTCTTGGCTCTTTTTCAAATTATTGGTTGTAATAAATGAGTCAAAACACCACAAAATGGCTGTGTGCTTGTCTGCCTTGGTGGTAGGCAAGAACAATGGAAAGTATGGGATATTATGCTATTTTTATGTGTTTGGACCTGGGGAGGAGAAAGACTGCTGGCAGAAGGGGAGATGAAGACTAATTCCTCGGGTTCAGAAGAAAAGTGAGTGGATTGTTGCGTAGATTCTCTGAACATATAAAATGTCTCCAGGAAATTTGCACTAGCGGAAGCATGATGTTTCTTACATGCACAATCCTTGATTTCTGCCTCTCCTCTAAGCTTGTGGTCCAGTGAAAATTTTCAGAAGCAATAGATGTGTTTTATAACTGAAACATCACCTGCCAGGCTAATGGTTTAGGAAAGACAGCATCCTCTGTCCCTTTCAAGTATTTCTCACATACATACTAAATTCAAACCATGGGAACAAGCACAAGGACTTTTATAATAAAAATGATATGCATTTCTTAATTATAGCATACAAGAAAAGGAACCAAAGATCTTGAAAAGCCAATATAGAGAAGACTCATGCTGTTCAAAGGTGTTAAAATATAATTAACATAATTGTCAAGAATTCAAATCATAAGTCTTGAATAAATATAAATTGAACACATGCCAAATATTTTAATACATTAATTAATTGTTAGTTCAAAGATCATTTGAAAAGCTAAACTTTTTATAAATGGCAAAGTTGCTGGGTTAGATAAAAAGCATCCGCTTAATGTCCAAAAGAGCTATAAATTACTAACTCCAGGACTATTTTTCTCCACTAGACACCAATTATTTGCATCTCTGCTGGACAAAACTTTACAAATTAACCTGTAGGTTGTCTAAGGCTGAAGCCTTTAATTAATAGTAAATAAAAAATAGAGCTAAATACATTCTCCTACTATCTAGATAATCTTTGGGAGACATTAAATCTTATGAAAGTACGCAAGTCTGAACCAAACTGACTCCATGACAGGCTTCAAGTTTCCCCTCTGACCTTGGAGGCCGAAGTGTAGGTTTCTCAGAATCATTAGACAATAAAAGGGCACAGATTGCTCAACCAGGGATCACCCTAGCAACACCCAATCAGAAGCGGCCAGCTAAACTGCTTAACATTCCTAAGGGCAGGCCTAGAGATAGAAGCTATAGATAATCAGTTATTGCTTAAGGCTAGTTACACCCTAAGTGGGGGTCCTGGGTCCACTCTGTAATTGGTTAATACTTTAAATGTTGTGATTGTGTCCTGCCAAAAGTAAAGAACACTCTAAGCAATGTGTATGGTTAAAGTTGCTACCAATACTGTTATGCATAATGATTGGATCACTGTACCTATGTCACAATCTCCTGTGACTCCCCCTTCCCAAACCCCATAAAAACCCTGCTCAGCCCTTGTTCAGGGCTCTCAGTACGGACCCACTGCGCTGGTGAAGTCTGTGAGCCCGAGCTTAGGCCCAGCGAGCCCGTAATAAAGCCCTTTGCTTTTGCATGCATGACTAGGTCTCCCTGGTGGTCTCTGCTTTTGGGGGACAATATTGTAATCTGGGCAGAACACTTAATAAACACAGAAAAGATGTGGTTTAAATTTTTGTCTATGTTCAAGTTTCAGATAAATTTTCACAAAGTTTTAATATAGAAGTATTGAGAAATTTCAAGAACAATTAGGGGCACCTGAGTGGCTCAGTCAGTTAAGCATCTGGCTTCGGCTCATGTCATGGTCTCACATTTCGTGTGTTTGAGCCCCGCGTCAGGCACTGTGCTGACAGCTAGCTCAGAACTGGAGCCTGCTTTGGAATCTGTATCTCCCTCTCTCTCTGACCCTCCCCTGCTCACGCTGTCTCTCTCTGTCTCTCAAAAGTAAATACAAAAACCTAAAAAAAAAAACCCTAAAAAAAAAGAACAATTAGTTAAATAAGAAAAATCCTCCACAAACTATGTTAGCTCAGAATGAATTTTAGTTTCCATAACTAATCTTAATGATTTTGTTTTCTATCATTCATTCAATTATATCAAGTTTGATATATTTAATTCTACTGTTTTTTATTTTAGAAAGAGAGAGAGTGTGAGTAGGGGAGAGGGGTTGGCGGGTGCAAGAGAGAGAGAACCTCAAGCAGGCTCCATGCTCAGTGCAGAGCCTGACCAGGGCTTGATCCCATGATCCTGGGATCCTGCCCTGAGCCGAAATCAATAGTGGAACACTCAACCAACTGAGTCACCCAGCTGTCCCTACTTCTTCTTTTAAATTGATACTTACCATCCTAAAGTATATTTTAAGTTCCTTGATTTGAGGAACCATGGAGTTTTATGTAGATATCAAAAAGTTAACAGAGTAGACTTTATATAAAAATATTAATTATATACTTAAGTATTTAATTGCTTAATTATTTATGTGAACAGAGTAGTTTCAAAGATAGTTCCCATGCCTGGGTATAAGCTATGGAAAAGAATTGGAATCGAATACGGAAATTAGGCCAGAAAGTTCACATAGGGGCAGGAGAAGTCCAAACTAAACTTACCTCAAAATATAATCAACAATAATGATCAGCAAATAGCATTGCTTATTTATTTTTTTCTCAGGCTTTGTTTTCTGAATCCAACTCTCCACATGTATTTTTAAAAAGACAATTGCACAATGTAGTTGTGAATTAGAGTTGATACTTTTAATGGCTTTATCTTGTTTGAAATTTTTGAGTAAATTTCACAGCCATCTATAGAATGATGTGTATTTGTTTTAAAAATGTTCAAGCACAGCAGAGCCAACAACAAGAAAATATTGCCAAGTGGTTTATCAAACACAAGCATGTATATTCTTGTCAGCACACATACAGGTGCATGGAAACGCTCAGCATGGAGTGTGTGCTGCCTAACAGGAAAACTCACGTGTCTACAGAATGACAATCTCTGTGACAAACAGAAATTACAGCAAATAGTTACTGTACAAATGTCATCCTTTCCTTGTTTGTTTCCCTCTAAGTGACAAAATGTTCTGTGTTATATCAAAGGTTTTTTTCAAATGGACAGGCAAGACAAATAAAAAGGGTACAAATCATGTAAACACTTGTATTATGTGCCAAAAATGTTATTTAAAGAATCTAATTTTAAAATGACAAGTGGACTGAAGGATACCAGCAAATTAAAACATTCCATTTTCAATAGTACTCTAGTCATCTAAAAATGTAACAGTCATTTCACAAAGTTTTATTGAGTTCATCTCAAAATAAATATCACTATTTTAAAAGAGATGCATCTTTCTTTGTATTCAGACAAAGCTTTTCAGTGTGTAGTTAGGTTTTTACCACTGCATCTCTTTTAATAATTATGAATTTTACTTTACATTTTACATAATAAAACACACAGTTTTTGTGCTTGTTATCACATCTGATCTTCACAATAGCCATATGAGAAAAGTTCCCTGAATTTTCAACTTACAGATAGTTGATCCAATATACAATTGTTCAATATTTTGCTAAGGCCACAATGCTAGTAAGTGGAAGAGACAAATTTTAAAAAAGTAAATTCCTACACCTATTGTTATCATAATTGCACCACTTCCAATTTATGAAATTTGAGCACTCCACATAGTTTTTTTTCTTTTCTTTTTTTTTTTATGTCAGTGACTAGTTCACTAGTATATTCATTATTCTATCCTTTTGGGAAATGCCAACATATTGACTGTAAAATTTTTTTATTTATTCATTCCAGGATTGTCATCTTATCTTTAATCATTTATTTATCACCGATATCCTTTCATTTGTATTCACTCTCAAGTGCTGTGGTTACTCAGAGCTCAGAAATACTGGATTTTCCTCTTTGTGAGCACTTCAACTACTATACTTCCCAGTGGTCTTGGGATTGGGCTGATAAATGAATTCTTCAGATCAATGAGCTGTAAACTAAAGCAACATGTACAATTTTCCTACTGAAGGGTTTCATTGCTGGTGAGGGATGCCCTAGAGGTTCTTTCCCCTTTTGTGGTGACAGAGAAGGCTGTACCCCAGATGGGGCAGCCAAAGGATGGTGATGTACTGTTACCTTGAGCACCTAAATGACTCTGCAGAGTGGCTTCTTGCTGATATGTATTACACACACAATATAATTGAGAAATAAATATTTTGTGTTAAGCCTGACATTTTGGAATCGTTTGCTTCTGCAACATAATCTGGTAAATCCTAGTATAACTCCCTGTAGATCTCTCACTTTGTGTCCCTAACCTGAAAAAACTCTCTATTGACTCTGCTTACAGGCACCCCAGCATTGGACAAGACTTAAAGAATCATTCACACCCTCTTTGACCCCACTTTATGATTCTAGATTTCACATAGGTCCTAATAGACTAACCATCCAACTTATTACATTTATCAGTCTCATCTTTTCTCTGAAAAAGCCAGAACATACCTTCTCCTCTCCTTGTCAGACTCCTACTTTCCTCCCTATCTGCATATTCTCATCTGATGCCTTATTTTCTTAATTCCCCGAAATACTGGAACAATTCGAAGTGAACTACCTCAAATTCCTACCATCACATTTAGTGTCCTCTCAGCTTCTACATCTAATTTCTCTACCTTCCTCTTTTGATCAATTGATTTTAATTCTACCTCAAAGCCAGTCTTATACTTCTCACAATACCTTATACTGTTTTGCTAACTCATTCCATCTATTTCTTCTTCCTGTTGAAGCACTGAGGTGATACCACCCCAGCCTCATTCCAACTTCTTACAAACTACTCCCACACAATACTCAAGAGCAGTTGCAACTAAACCTCCAAAACAAAAACCCTACTTTGGCCCCTGACCCCTTCATATCACTGTCTCCTTGTTCCACTCCCTTGTAGCAGAACTTCTTGACATAGTTGCCTTCGCTTATTATTTCTATTTTATAGATTGTCATCCTCCCTTCATCACACTCTAAGAACACTGAGGGTTTTGTTCCCATCACTTCTTGAAATTATCTTTTTCAAATTTGGCAATGGCCTCCATTTTACCAAACTAGTCAATGATCACTCCTCATTTTTTTGAACTTCTTGAAATACGTAAATTCATCTTGCAGTAAATCCCAATCTTCTTGATGCTTTCTACTCATCCCAATGAGTATTCATTTTTTTAATCTCTTTGCTTCTTTTTTCTTTGCTTTCTCATCCTTAAATATTTGAGGACACAGGGATTAATTGGTATCTGTCCTCTGTATTCTATATATATATATATATATATATATATATATATATATATTCACTATATAGGTGATCTCATTTATCCCTTCACTTTAAATATCATCTTTTCAAATGCATACATCCAGAGCTGACCTGTGTGTGTGTGTGTATGTGTGTGTATGTGTGTGTGTGTGTGTGTGTGTGACATCTTTAGTTTATAACCAACTCCTGCTAGATTTCTCCATTTTGATGTATTAAAGATATATCAATCACAAATTATTAACAATCCTGTTCCTCCTAAGTATCTTCATATACCTAAACAACATCATCATTCATTCAGTTGTTTAAGACTAAAACTAACCTTCTCTTTTTTTTTTTCAGACCTCATTTGTTTTTCAACTTTATTCACTGTCTTGATAGCTGAATTCATCCAATTCTTCCTCTTTTTCTTATCTCTTCTTCCTTTATGTGGGAATCTGAGCCACCATTTTCTTTGCCTGCTAGATCATCATAATGAACTTGTCTCCATACCTAACTGTGGCCCCTCCGCTGCAGCTCTTTGTTGATATAAATCATGTAATAACATTCAATAGATGACAATCCTACAACAGAGTTCCTTACAACTAAAATAAAGCCCAAACTCCTTATCATGAGTGACAAAAATCTATATGATCTGGCCCTTGCCTACCTCTTCAACTACGTTTTCTCTCACAGTTATCCTCGACCACTCACATTAAGCTAATTTTTATCTTCAAGTTATTGAACATACAATTTTCTTTGACTAGAGTATTCTCCCTCCAGTTTTCTTATAGCTTTCTCCTAAGCATTTTCATGTCTCTGTTGAAATATCCCATTCTGAAAAAGTATTTTTTGAGTATCCTATTTTTTTCCTTACTAACCCATTTAAAAGAGGACTCCAAAAGCACACCTCAAATCCAAATACTCATCTCTTTCTATTGTGATGATGCTTTATTTTTCTTCACAAAATGTATTATTTCCAGAAATTAAACACACACACACACACAAACACACAGAGGAATATCCAAAATTCCTAACCCAAAATTTTCCCACTGAATCTCTTTCTTGGTGTGATTCTGTAAATTCCAGGATCATGAAATCAAAGAAATTTTGTGTATGTATATGATATTGGAGATATGGAGAAGGGAGAGGGACAAACCTTTGCAGAACTGAGAGTAATAAAGCAAAGTTTATTAACTTTTGTGACACATAACAATAATTTCCCCAGCAGAGCCTCAAGGTGCTAGTAAAATTTCATGGTGTATGACATCTGATGATATATAAAAATGTAATCAGCCAATAATGATAATAATAATAATAATAATAATAATAATAATAAATCTGGTGTTTCAGTTGTTTGTAAAATTGATTTTCCAGGATAAAACTTTCAATAAAATTATCTACATGACAAATCCTGATTTGCCCTTATGTTGATCTTCTAACATTTCTATATATTTCGTTTTAGTTATGAGCACCAAATAAGTACCTGGATTTGGTAAAGTAGGATATTGCTAACAATATTTAACATACTAATAATAATCCTACATATATTAAAGTGGTTCAGAGATTACATTTAAAAATATTATTTGCCACCTAACATATGTATGGTTGGGCCCAATCAACAGTAGAATGCAATTGTCTCATTTTATTGCTTTAATATTTAACTATTTTCTCTCACTAAACATCCATTTCACTTTTAAATTTTCATTGATTTGAATAAAATTAAACATTACATGGATTGCCTCAATAGCTTTTAATTACAAACAAACAAGCATAAAATGGAAAAATAAACCATTGAAATAAAAGGTTACTTTTATAAACTTAACTAAACATGAAAAAGAAAAGAGATAACAGAAATTATCACTTGTAATCATTTTTACTTATGCTGCTTCTTCAAAAGAAACCCATTTAGTGTAATAATCAGACTGATGACGCTAACAATATAATTATTTCACGTTTTACAATAGTTAAATGAACAAACTTAAGAGACAATTGAGAAAATCTTTTGGCTAATTGGAGTCAAAGTTGTTATACTATTATAAAATTCACAATCAATAAAAGCAAAATGTTGTTACTACTATTTTTAGCAGTAATCCATGGACACACAAAATGATATTACAACCAAGGGAATTTATGGTAAACAACTTAAATATGTTCAGTGATATTACAACCAAGGGAATTTATGGTAAACAACTTAAATATGTAAAATGAAAATACATCACCTAAAATAAAGATGACTCTCTATCCAAAGCTCTTTTTAACTATTAGTAATTGTCAAACAAGTGTCAATTTATGCCCTGATGTCAGAATTCTAAAACATTATTGAATTGTATAATACGAGATACTAAGAAAAACAAATAAATTAAAAGAGATGGCAGAATGACTAAATCTAATTTAATAGCCAAGAAATCTTAATTCTGGAAGCCTTTTCAAAGGACCAGCAATCTGAAACCCAGATGTTAAGGAAGGTAATTCAAGTTTATTGAGTGCCCGAGGCACTGTGCTAAGGACATTCTCTTTCTTTTATCATTTAATGGGTCTGCCATTTCCAGAGATTATTATCCTCATTTACAGAGTAGTTAACCAACCTATAATCTAAAATATTCAAGTAAACTTTCTCTGGAGTAAACTTTCTTGGGCTTATAAGAAAAGGCAGTGCTCAGAGCCTGGCTTGTCTCTGTAAAGATCCCGTCCAGTAAGTACTACATGTCTCCTCTAAGAGCTTCTTGGCCATTGAGATGTGGAGGTCCACACATCTAGGAATCTCCGTGTGTCAGACACATTCGTATAGCTCCAATATTTGCTGAGATATCCCACAAAACTTCAAAGTAAAAGTAGGTCAGTGTATTCAGGGGAAAAATGATCAAACCAAAGCAACAACAAGAGTAACAATAAAACAATTTGTGAAGAAGTATTATACTCTCTTATGTCTTTTATTACATGGAATAATTAACTTTGGACCTCAGCTTCCTTGGAAATAGATCCATTAGGATTCAAAATGTTTAAAGAAAGGAAAAGTAAAAGCAGCAAAAGTATCTTATGTCTTTATTTACAACTTACAGGAAAAAAACTGAAAGTTGATGTGTTTCAACACATTGTTGATTAAAAATCAGGCATAAATTAGGTAATGAAAATACAATAGTATAATGATTAAATATTGAGCTACTGTGTCTTTAAGTTTTTTGTGTTTATTTTTGAGAGAAAGAGAGAGACAGAGAGAGAGAGAGAGAGAGAGAGAGAGAGAGAGACAGCAAGCAGGGGAGGGGCAGAGACAGGAAGTGTAAGAACACGAGTCTGAACCTAGCAGACGCCATGACAGGCTTTAAGTTTCCCCTCTAAACTAGGTCTAAAGGTCAGTCTCTCCAGAACTATTAGGCGGTTACACATTGCCCAAGGCAGGAGAGACCACCCTTGTAATGCCCTTAACATTCCTAAGGGCAGGCCTAGAAATAGAAGCTATAGGTAATCAGTTATTGCCTAAGGCTAGTTACACCCTACGTGAGGGTCCTGGGTCCTGGGTCTACTCTGTGATTGGTTAACACTCTAAATGTTGTAATTGGATAAACCTGCTGTCAATAATATTGTGTAATAATAATTGGATCACTGTACCTATGTCATAATTTCCTGTAACTCCCCCTTCCCCAACTCATAAAAACCCTACCCCACCTTTGTTCGGGGCTCTCAGCATGGATCCACCATTCCGGTAAAGTCTGTGAGCCCGAGTTTAGGCCCCGGTGAGCCTAAACCTGTAATAAAGTCCTTTGCTTTTGCATGCGTGCTTCGGCCTCCCTGGTGGTCTCTGGTTTTGGGGGGCGATATTAAAATCTGGGCATAACAGAAGCTGAAGCTGTGCTGACAGCTCAGAGCCAGTTGAGGGACTTGAATTCACAAATCATGAGATCATGACCTGATCAGAGTCGGATGCTTAACCAACTGAGCTACCCAGGCACCCAAATTTGAGTGTTCTTTAAAATTGGAAGGGTGAAAAACATCTTTCCCTTCCACACATTCAAGTTCTTGTCTGGGGATCCTATAACAAAAGACATTTTGTTATACTTTTCAAAAACTTGCCTTATGCTGCTTTGCTTCTCTGAAAGGTCTACATTAGTACTTGTTTTTTGTTTTTTGTTTTTTTTAGTACTTGTTTTCACTGGCCAAAAGAAATCAGAAGAGGATTTTCACTTTTCTTAAAGATGGTGGAAAAAAAAGGTAGTGTTTATTGCTTATTTTGCAGCTAGCCTTTATAATAAAGGCAGCAAATATCCCAGCCAGCAAGAATGGTCCCGCCAGCCTCCTTCCCTAGCATCTCAGTGATGCCACCATAGCTTTGAACAGTGTTTGTAAGCATCTGTGCTTTATCTCAATTTATTTTGTGCATCTGTTAGTAAGATATGTTCTAAGATATCAGAAAAACCTGAGAGAGGTTATTTTTTAGGTCTGGGAATGCTTGAAATTTTTTTCATTGTAAATGAATGGTAATTGCTTCTTTAAGCAATGTCAGTTTACAAAAGTTTGCGGAGGATTGAATGCACTACTTTCAGATAGGAGGGGAAAACCTGCATAAACAAGATAAAAGCATAGAAAATTCTTTATATAAATCTTCATGTGACCCAGGATCCTTCGTAAGTGAATGAGGACTGTAAAGTGGTTCAAGCTGAATGATTTTATGCTAGGTTTGATGGAGAGTGGAAAGTCTTGGGAAAATGTGAGCTAAAGACTAACTAGGGAAAGCAGAGTAGGGCTCCCTCCTTAGCTTGTTCTCAGTATCCATGTCTGTCATGGAGATAAGGAAGTTCCTTTTCCCCAGGAATAGAAAGAGTGCCTCTCCTGTGAGGGTCTTATGACACACCTCAGGGAAGGCTGGAAAAGGTCCGAGAGTCTTTCCTGCTCTTGTCCTTTTCCTCAAGTTTTTTCAGCTTAATATATTCAGTACGCCCGGGTGCCACATCTGAGTAGTGTGTCCTGAAGTAGTCGGCCTCATCAAGGAAGGTCTGAAGTCCTAGGGGAACATCTTTAACAAATCTTCTAAAAGTATCATAGATATGTATTTAATTGTTTTAAAGCAAAGTAAACTAACATGAATGCTATTTTTTAAAAAGTCAGAAAGATAGGGGCACCCAAATGCTTAGTTGGTTGTGTCTAACTCTTGATTTCAGCTCGGGTCATGATCTCAGGTTCCTGAGATCCAGCCCTGCATCTGGCTCTGTGCTGACAGCACACAGCTTGCTTAGACTTCTGTCTCTCCCTCTCTCTCTCTCTGTCCCTCCCCTGCTACTGAGCACTCTCTCTCAAAATAAATAAACATTAAAGAAAAGAAAGTAACGAAGATGGCTATATTGAATTCATGCCATACATTTACACTCATCTAGATGATGAAAATGACAATTGTCAACTATATAATATTACTTCTGCAGTTTAAATACTGACCATTTTAGATCATATTGGTAGAATTTGTTTCTGTATTTTCCTAGCTTATCTTCTGTATGATCTTAAAATTTTAAAGGCATTAGACTTTATAAATGAACAATACCTAATGTATTCTAGAAATCCCTATATTAAATGTAATTTTAAGTTTTTGTTGTTGTTTTTAAGTACAAATGCGAAATAAATATATAGTTTTGTGGGCCAAAAATCTTTTTCCCAAAGAAGTACTTCATTGAGAAAATCATGAATTAATAAGTGAACATTTAAAGAACACAGATTCTTCAACTGTGTTTTTTACTTCAACATTTTTGTTTTTTATATAAGTTTTTTCTCTCAATAATGTGATCGAAAAGTAGCAACCATTTAACTATGATTTCTTTTGTTTCCACTAAGTTGGCCGGAACAACATTTCATATCTTACCATTTGAAATGTCATTTTCTTGGGAAAGAAAATCAGTATTTTTAGGTATTTTGGCTTATGACAAAAAAGGTCAGAATTTTTATCTAAATTATCTTTCTAGGGGCACCTGGGTGGCTCAGTGATTAAGCATCTGATTCTTGGTTTCAACTCAGGTTATGATCTCACGGTTTGTGGGTTTGAGCCTTGCATCGGGCTCTGCACTAACAGTGCAGAATCTGCTTGGGATTCTCTCTCTCCCTCTCTTTCTCTCTGCCTCTCCCCCACTTGTGCTCTCTCTGGTTTTCTCAAAATAAATAAATAAACTAATTTAAAAATTATCTTTCTATAGAGTGGAAATTTTTATATCCAACAGTAAGTGATAGTAAAGTTACCTTAAACTGATGTTTCCTAAAAAATAATATAAGTAAACCATATACTATTATAAAATTCAACAGTTAAATCATACTACATAAATGAACTAGTAGGTAACATTATAACTGATTATTATCTTCATGGCTGTCATTATTTATCATTACATAGTTTTGTATAATATCAAACTGACTCATAAAGAAAATGAGTGTTTAAATCAAAGTTTATAACTGATAGTTACAGCAAAAAAAAAAAAAAAGCCCATTAAAATAATTTATATTGTCCATGCTAAAGAAATCTGAGTAAATATTACAAAGATAATGAACATTAGAGAAATTTTGGTTAGGAAGACTTTCTTCTCTGTTCTATAGACTGAAAGTTTCTGTTCCCCCAAATGTGTATGTTGAAACCTTATCTCCAATATGATGGTGTTTGGAGGTAAGGCCTTCAGGAGGTACTTAGGCCACCGAGTGATGCCTTCAAGAATGTGATCAGTGACCTCATAAAAGATCCCAGGAAGCGCCTTTGCTGCTTCTTCCATGGGAGGACAGCAGTCTAAAGACCAGGAAAAGGGTTTTCACCAGATACTGAATCGGCAGTGATCTTGGACTTTCCATTTTTCAGAACTGTGAGAAATAAATTTTGGTTGTTTATAAGCCACCTTACATATGGTATTTAAATAGCTGGGATGGACCAAGAATATCTGTCATGCTGGTCAAATTGAAAGAAAATTGGCCAACTTTCACAATGTCTTCCCCTCAAACATCAAAATTGTCAGGGATGCAAACTAAAAAAAAAAAAAAAAAGAAAAAATTAAACTCATTCTTCATACAAGTGTTCTCAAGTGGTTGATAATGACTAATGTCCAATTATTATCCTTGTCAGTGAATTTAGTTTCATCATGAGAAGAGTAGCTTTAAATTCCCTTTCTCTATTTTCCTCATTTCACCATTTATCTCCCCCTCTGGTAACCATTGGTTTGTTCTCTATAGTTAAGAGTCTGTTTCTTGGTTTGCTTCTCTCTCTTTTTTTCCCTTTGCTTATTTGTTTTGTTTAAAATTCCACATATGAGTGAAATAATATGGTATTTGTCTTTTTCTGACTGACTTATTTCACTTAGCGTTATACTCTCTAGCTCCATCCATGTTGTTGCAAATGGCAAGACTTCATTCTTTATTATGGCCGAGGAATATCTACCAATGGATGCTTGGGTTTCTTCCATAGTTTGTCTATTGTAAACAATGATTCAATAAACATAGAAATGTATTCATCCCTTGAATTAATATTTTTGTATTTTGGAATAAATATCCAATAGTTCAATTACTGCATCACATGGTAAACTTATTTTTAATTTTTGGAGGATGCTCCATATTGTTTTCTACAATGACTGCATCCCCATTTCCATTATGCATTCCCAACAGTGCATAAAGATTCCTTTTTCTTCATGTCCTCTCCAACAGTTGTTGAGAGATGTGAGGTGGTATCTCATTGTAGTTTTGATTTGCATTTCCCTGTAGTTTACCGTTGTTGAGCATCTTTTCATGTGCCTGTTAGCGATCTGTTTATCTTCTTTGGAGAAAAAATTCTGTTTATGTTCATTTTTAATTGGATTATATTGTTGTATCAGTTCTTTATACATTTTATATACTTACCCTTTATCAGGTATGACATTTGCAAATATCTTCTCCCACTTTGTAGGTTGCCTTTAGTTTTATTTATTGTTTCCCTCCTTGTACAGAAACTTTTAATTTTGATGTCTCAATTTAGCTTTGTAATACAATTCTGTCACCCTGGGTGCCACTATTTTTCCTATAATTGTTTTTTTGAACATTTTTTTTTCTAAGATGCAGATCCATTATCCAAACCTCTCTGTTCCTAGTTATTAGAGTCATTGCTTGGACAACAAAAGTATATAAACCTGAATAAAGTTCAAAAGCCAATATGTTTAAGGGTTGGTCTCTCCTATTTGGTAATGACAGTTATCTTGACCAGTGAATCATCAGTCATTTAATTATCTTGCACATGCATACATATCTACATATACTTTTACACTTATACCACATAGGCCTACAATAGAGAAAGGTGATTTCAAACCTGTGTCTGTATAAATTTTTCACATGAAAAAACACTGGCATTTATTGATAGGTCTTATCAAGTGACAGGGAAAGACAATCCAAATAGTAAGAATAACAGTGTATTTTCAGAAATCTGATTAATTTCTGAAAATGCATTAATATTTTATGAGACATTAATTTATAAAGAAGATTAACATTTATTAATGTACAATGGTGTTCATATCTTTCCAATTATTAACATATAAATGTTTCCTATTCCAGGAACATTCTTCCAGATATTTAGGTCCCAAAGAAAAGAAATTAATAAATGGATCAATTTAAGATTTTTTTCCCTGGGTAGTCCAGAAGTATATTTAATCCAATTGGGGGCAGACAGAAGACTTTGTTTTGTTTTGTTTTGTTTTGTTTCCTCTCATAACTCTACAGAGTTTCCCAGGGACTGCAATACTTGAGACTGACCTTTAAAGATAACTCTTCTTTAGAAGTAGGGTGATAGTAACGTGGTTTAGGCCACCACCCCCCTGTGTTATGGCAATAAACTGGACCTATTCAAAATTTAGTAGTTCAATTGTTTACATTGTATCCCCTATCGTTATTGCATGAAATTCAAGACCTTACTTAAGACATCTGAGTGGCGCAGTCTTTAAGCATCTGACTTAACTCAGGTCATGATCTCATGGTTCCTGAATTTGAGTCCCACATTGGGTGAGCTGTTGCCCCACTTTGGGTGAGCAAGAGCCCCGCATCAGGTGAGCATGAGCCCATTTTGGGTGATCCCTGTTTCTCGCTCTCTCCTCTCTCTCTCTCTCTCTCTCTCTCCCTCTGCCCCTGCTGGGATTCTCTCATTCTCTCTGCCCCTTGCCCACTTGCCCCCTACCTCTCTCTCTCAAAACAAAACAAAACAAAAAGACTGATGTTATTTAATTTTATATTTTTAACTTATTTATGTGTTCTTAAAATCATTTCCAAGTTATTTATTATGTCAATGCCCAAAATATGAGCATTTCTTTGTAGCTCACAACCCCTACAAACAAACTAGATTTTTTCCCCTCAAATTCTGTAGGCTCTTCTAATTACATAGAAACCTGAGAGACGGGGTATTCATTGTCATCAAACTTTAGGAAGAATGTCTTTTTCATATTTAATATGACCAAATCTGGAATATGTGCCTATTTTCAACATATTTAACATTTACAGAAATAATCTTGGAGATAAAAAATAAGGAAAATAAAAAGATGCATACTTGCTCCTTAATTCCACTACAGGGCATAATTATTTTTCTAAAAATGCTTTTAATATAACTTCTCTATAAAATAGCTTTTAGCATTCAGAACATCCACACATGGATATAGCTTCAGTCACCTCATTGGGATTATATTCTCTTTTTATCTCAAGGACCAGTAAGTGCATGGGCAACTCTTTTGAGAAAAACAGAAACAAAAACTGAGATCTGATAACTAAAGACAAAAGAAAAGCTGCCTTCAGGTCTGAAAAAGAATGTTATGCTTTCCCAAGGCCATTGGCGTCTGGAAGGAGAAGGGAAGTTTGTGTGGAGATAGTAACAACTGCTAGGAACTGTCAGCAGTACGTCCGGACTTGCAAGCTGAAGCTTTGCAAGCATTTCAGAGCAGAATCCATTTATTTTTCAACAAGTCAGCAATCCCCATAACAAAAATTCACCTATGCGGAGACTTTAGGCTGCCTCTAAATTATTGATGAATATAGTAACTTGCTGATAACAAAGCTTTTCTGGTTCCAGGCTCCTAATATGCAAATGCGCCACTGCTCTTTCTTGAGAGTAAAAGCTTTCTTAATTGCATTTGATAGTTTATCAATAAACAATTAAAAAAAAAGAAAAAAGAGAATAAGAGGAAAAAATGAAAATTACAAAATCTCTGTGAGATCTATCATATAGCCAGAAAGGTTTACTTTTTTCCTAAGAGAGAGAGAAGTTAGAGATTGTATTTCTAGATAAAAATTCTAGAATCAGTTGGAAATAACAAAAACATTGTATACTTTTAAATATTGTGATGCAAGTTTTAGAGATTAATTACTGGCCTAATAATATGTGAACGGTTTTTCAATATACAAGATCCCAAAAAAGGTTTGGAAGATAGAATCTCCAGAATTCTCAAGTTTTTGGGTGTCAGTCAGGAAGAAGACGGGTGGGGGAATATAATTGCTTAATATCTCTTCATCCTTTCTGAGTTAAGGTTTCTCAGCCTTGGCAGCAGGGACCTTTTGAGCTTCAATTCTTCGCTGTGACGAGATGACTTCTACTTCATTGGATGTTTGACATCATCATTGTCTTCCGCTCACTGACGGTCTGTATCACCACTTCCAGTAGCAAACTTCCCCGAAGCAAAAAATGTCTCAAATATTTCCAAAATTTGCCAGATATCCTCTGGGTAAGGTTAGGGCAGTCAAAATTGCTCAGAGTTGAAAATCACCAGTTTGGTGTTAGTAGAAACTAAATGGTCATTATCAGATCAAAGAAGAAAAGAATAATAATGTAAAAAAATTGAAAAACACAATCACATGTCCGTAAATTGCAAAACATATTGATCCTGCAGTCCACTAACAAACAGTAAAATAAATTATTTTTAGAAACAGAGTATGGAATGTACATAATCAAATTACAATCAATCACACAATTTGAGCCAACTCTTTTTTAAAAATTTTTTCATGTTTATTTTTATTATTGAGACAGAGAGAAACAGAGCATGAGTAGGGGAGGGGCAGAGATAGGGGGAGACACAGACACTGAAGCAGGCTCCAAGCTCTGAGCTGTCCGCACAGAGCCTGATGCGGAGCTCGAACGCACGAACTGTGAGATCATGACCTGAGCTGAAGTTGGATGTTTAACCAACTTAGCCACCCAGGCGCCCCTTGAGCCAACTCTTAAACAAGAATAGATAAGATATAAGATAGAAATGATCTCAAAATTTTATTCCAAATAATAATTTGGAATCAATCATTGCCAAATAATTTTAATGGGAACCTCTTTATCTATGTTATTCATTTTCTTACTGAATTTTTTATGGTGGTTCAGAGCCAAAAAAGATTCAGTAGCAAAAGCCAAGATAATCCTTGGAATGGGTCCTTAGTCAATGAATGGTGGACAACTGCCAATAGTTGGGTGTTTTCCATAATGGTATAACTCTTTTCCTTGAAGAAATATAAGTAAAATATCAAGATACCTGCTTAGGTTGCTTCATTAATACAGGTCCAAATCACATAATAATTGATAATTGAAAACAAATTTTCCCTGAATCTTTTGTAGAAGATAATGAAACCTGTTATTTATTTTTGAGAGAGACAGAGCATGAATGGGGGAGGGGCAGAGGGAAAGGGAGACACAAAATCCAAAGCAGGCTCCAGGCTCTGAGCTGTCAGCACAAAGCCAGATGTGGTCCTCAAACTCATGAACAGTGAAATCATGACCTGAGCTGAAATTGAAGCTTAACCAACTGAGCCATCCAGAAGCTCTAAAAAAATAATATTCTTAATGTTCATTCCATGAACCCAAAGACAACTATGATCGGCCGTCAAAAGAAATTTGACTTTACTCATGAGTCAATACAGTGTGTAAAAGTTCTAAGGGTTTACACAGAAGTGTCTTGTATGTGGTTAAGATTCAAAATAAAAAAAACACTTAGATTCTCAGAGAAATGTGTAATCCCCCAAGTCAGAAAGTGTTACAAGACTGTGAATTTTGTTTTTATGTAAGATCAAGATATGGTTATGTAGGACAATGGTACAGAATGGTTTTATTCATTTTGGTCTTATACAATTAAAATATCATAATTACAGAAAGAAGAATATAAAATAATAATTTACATATTTTCAACTTTCATCCAGCTATGAAATTGAAGATTTTACTTGCTACATTCAAGTGTAATTTAAACATTACTTTATATATGATTTTGCTCAATTTCTAAAAGTGATACATTAGCAAACCTATTAAATTGTTGTTATACCCTTAGGGTGCCATGAAGGGTATAATAGGCCATAAAGCATGCAACATGGAATCTTAAGGTCGTAGGTTCAAGCCTCGTGTTGGGCATGGAGCCTACTTAAAAAAAATGTTGTATATATACCCTATAATTTCTGTAAATTTTGGATTTAATTCCATCTAATGTTATATGGACTGTAGGTATTAGAGAACATAGTTGCAAATTCTCACTATTTTCATTGATGTAAGATAAAACAAAAATAACTTGCAAACTTATTTCTAACTTTTCTAATGAAATATTACTTTTCACAAGTTTAAAAAAAATCAGCTGTATTTCATTCCTCAGCTAGTAGTTTTGAGTATTTACTTGAAATATGCAATCATTTGCATGTTCCTTATTTTGCACTTTTTTTCTTTTAGCACTATGGCAATATTTATATACTCATCATTGAAGTGTAATATATTGGTCTCTAGTCACATTTTTAGACTACCTAAATGTTATATAATAATGTTGTCAAAAATACCTGTCATCATTTCTGTCTCTAACCAATTTTTATAATCACATCTCCTTCCATTTCCTTTCACATCATCCTTGAGTAGCTATAAGTTTTAATTTTTCTGAGTCTTTGCACATACTGTTTCTTCTGGCAAACACAATCTTTTTCTCAAAATATTAAATGTCATCTTCTCTACTTTAAACAGAATGAGATGTTTCTTCCTGATGTTTCTATAGCCTCACCACCATACATCAGTTATATAAGTCGATGAGTGGATTTTCTTATTAATTTTCCCAGAGTAGAGACCATATCTAAATTATTTCTCTATATTTTATCTGTAAAACTTAATCTGGCATATACAGAGTGCTCATTAAGTGACAGAAAAAATAAATGACAATAGAAGTGGCTGATAATGACACAGAGAGACTGGAGGGTCATTTTTGAATATTTAGCTTATTTCTAAAACTTGTAAGGAATCATTATAAGCTACTGATGGTACAAGTTAAAAGATACTGTGTGATTTCTATGATAACTGCCAGGAGATTGAAATCTAACTCAGTGAGAGAGTAAGGCAGAAAAATCAAACTGGAAGTTAGAGCAAAAATCTAGGCAACATAGGATAAAGAATTGAATTAGGCCAGTGATAGTTGCAATGAATAAAAAGGGATAAAGAAATGGTGTGTCTTTGTTTTTCCATAATCTGGGAAGAGTGAAGTGTACATACAGTCAGTTAATTAATAAATACAGTTATCAAAAGTGGTGGTTATTAATTATAATTACATACATCCAATTGAAGTTTAATAAGACTCAGGTACTAAATGAAAAGGCTTACATACTTTATTTCTTTAAGTCTCTAAGCAATTTCATGTAGTAGGCATCAGTAATCTTATTTTACAAATAGACCAATATTTGTAGGTCACAAGTTAATTAATGTTAGAACTGAAACTTTAATGCAAATCTATCCCTTGATCCATAATATCTCTTGTGAAACACTTACTTAGTTTGATGAAAGCAAATTAGATTTTGATTAAATATGGATAATGTGCAGAAGAAAAAGAATTTCCTGATTTCTTAATCACTGTGGTTATAGAGTATCTCCTTTAAATCATTATTACTCTTTCATCCAAATCACAGTTTTTTATGCTGTAGCATTTCTGATGACTGTTGAATTTGCTGTTTTTAGTGGAAAATTCTAGTTTATTTAAAATAACATTTCTCTAAGCCTCATGAATGAGCAAACCACTAAGAGTTAAGTAATAATGGTGGTGATTAGCAGATGGTTGGAACTTGGGAATCATGGGAAATGAATTGTATGACAATTAGGAATTTTAATCATCTGGATATGCTACACAAATGGTCTTCATCTTATGAGATAAAAAAAACATAGAGGGATCAGGGTGCCTGGGGGGCTCAGTCGGTTAAGCATCTGACTTCGGCTCAGGTCATGATCTCATGGTACATGGGTCTGAGCCCCGCGTTGGGTTCTGTGCTGACAGTTCAGAGCCTGAAGCCTGCCTCACATTCTGTATCTCCTTCTCTCTGCCTGCCCCTCCTCCACTCACACTCTCTCTCTTTCTCTCTCAAAAGTAAATACACATTAAAAAATATAAAAAAAATAGAGGGAATTGCGCACACAACAGATGGTAATAATAGAAATTAAGGGTAATGCAAATAAAAAATCATTACCTGCCCATAGTATAGTTACCCATATTAAGCAAATAGCCTATGGAATGACTGGATAGGAACTAAGGTAATAGCATGGCAAGTATCTATTCTGTTTGTCAGGTGTGGTTCCTCTCTGCGCTTGTTGTGCTGGTGCGTTGTGCAACTTAACCACTCACTGTACAAGACTTTCCAGCTTTTATGAAAAGTTATCATGAAGAGTTGCCTCACTATCTGGCAGATGGATTTGAATCCTCCACTTTGACTTCCAGCTTTTACTATCCTCTCATCTAATAGAATGTGAGAAGCATGCATTTATTTTTACATGCGGTTAAACTAGAAGTCAATCAGAAGTAATGAATCTTTCTTTTTCCATCCCCTTCCAAGTATGATGTATTTAACACTTTCTCTTCAAGGACCGTCTTTGGGATGCTTACTATTAGAGAAATCTTGCAAAGGAGGCATTAAGGAAGGCGAATTCATTCCAGACTACAATGTGAGTGGGAGCAAGGTGAAATGTGGCTGCCCCAACCAATCACTTGACGTAGCAGCCAGTTGTGCTGTGGCCCACGAAGCAAACTGAGAGCTGCAGGAAGCGATCTGGCTACACTAAATAAGGCTAGTTGAGAAATAGGCTAAAGTATAGATTTGCTGTACTTAATATATATAATATATATTATATATATAATATAAATATAATATAAAAACATAATAAAAATAAACTAAAAACAAAAGTAAAGCAACTCAGCTATGGAGTACACAGAGATCAGCACAGTGCTCTTGTTATATAGTAGATACTAGTGTACTATAGCTATACACTAATTTAGTCAGGTATTGCATGGAGTCAATCTATATTTGTTTTTATAGCAAAGCCTTTTATTTTACTCTCTCTATATTTTTTAAATTTGTTAATGTTTATTTATTTTTGAAAGAGAGACAGAGTGCAAGTGTGGGTAGGGTAGAGAGAGAGGGAGACAAAGAATCCCAATCAGCCTCCAGGTTCTGATCTGTCAGCACAAAGCCTGACACGGGGCTCAAACCCATGAGCTGTGAGATCATGACCTGAGCCAAAGTCAGATGCTTAACTGAATGAGCCACCCAGACACCCCATATTTTTCACTGTATTTTTGACAGCACAACAATAAACTAAAGAAAGGAATGAAAGAATATGGCAAATTTAATAAAAAATTGCCGTCCAAATTTCTGTTTCTCAAAGTTGATGCCAGGTAGCTTACATTGGAAGTATATCAGGATATCAGAAATTACATAAAAAACAGATGTATGTTTAAAGTTGCTTTAGCGTTTTCTTCAAAGTTTATTACAGTAAAAAAATATACAGCACACAATTTTTTAACATGTTCACTTGAAGAGCATACATTTACATATTGCCCTGTGTGCGGGAGTCCAGCACCAGCAGGTCTAGGGTTCTCCTGAAGGATGGACCGTGTCGGCACGAAAGTGATGAGAATTGGTGAAGGAGGAAGGGAATGGAAAAGCCAGGAGGTTCTTTCTGATCAGCAGGCAGGCATCTCTGCTCTGACCTGAGAGTCAGTCCTTTTTATTACAAAACAGGAGTTGCACTTCCTTAGACAATGATTCCTGATTCACAAATTCATTGGTATGTAAAAATTTCCCAGAACATAGATTGGTAGAAGACTCATGCAAAATCTTTACCAATAGTGACTGATTGTAGGTTATTAGGTACTTATATGGGGAAGGAAGGTTCCCTCGTTATTCAAATGCAAGGCAATGTTTTTAGCATAGTAAAAGCAAAGGTAGTCCTTTGTGATCAGGGTTCAATAGGCTGTTTTCTTGAGGAGGAAGAAAAACAGTTTTCTCAGGAAATGTAATATTTGCTCCCATAAACACAAAAGAAGAAATTCTTATAATCTCCTTCACACAGTACAATTTAGCATAGTTTTCACATAAGAAGGCAAGTCATTAGATGCCAGTTGGCAATGTGTCCTGTGGGTTGGTGCTCAGGCAGAAATGGCGGAATGGTAGACCACGGGTAGCCATCTGACAGTGGGAGGCCTTGCAAACCCGCTTTACTTTAGAAATGTCTCCCAGAACCTGTGAGTATAATTTTTCATTTAGATCTAGTGACTTTATGTTCTATTTTCAATTACAGGTTTTATTTTTATTTTTCATGTGTGTGTGTGGTGGGGGGCAGGTTTTAAAAGAAAATAATAGATGTTAATATGTTGGTTGCATTACCTGAAGAACATTTCAAAGAGTTAAATTATGACTGGTTTACATGAGTGTCCTCAGATTATTCAATAGAAAATCAGGTTGTTGTAGTTATTTTTGTTGTTGTTGTTGTTGTTTTTCTAGTGAGGATTTCATTTTTTTTCATAGAACTCATGGAATCAAATGAAAGTTTTTAAAATTTATTCTATTGTAAATGGGATGCCTGGCTATCTCAGTCAATTAAGGCTCCAACTCTTTAAAAAAATTTTTTTTAATGTTTTATTTATGTTTGAGAGAGAAGGAGAGAGAGGGGCAGAGTGCATGTGGGGGTGGTGGCTTCCACAAAAGCTGAAGAAGGCTCCCGGCTCTGAGCTGTCAGCAAAGAGCCAGACATGGGACTCAAACCCAGGAACCACAAGATCACGACCCGAGCTAAAGTCAGTTGCTTGACCCACTGAGCCACCCAGGTGCACCAAGCCTCCAACTCTTGGTTTCAACTCAGGTCATGATCTCATTTTTATGAGTTTGAGCCCCATGTGGGGCTCCACGCTGCCAGTGTGTGGACAGTGTGGAGCCTGCTTGGAGCTCTCTCTGTCTTTCTTTCTGCTGCTCCCCTGCTTGCTCTCTCACTCTCTTTCTCTCAAAATAAGTAAATAAATCAATAAATAAACAAACAAATAAATAAACTAACTTAATAAAACATTAAAAAAAGAGAAAAAAACTCAGACTCTTTAATACAGAGAACAAACTAGTGGTTGTCAGAGGGGAGGCATGTGGAGGAATGGGTGAAACAGATATAGGAAATTAGGAATACACTTACCTTGATGAGTACTGAGTAAAGGGAAAAAAATGTTCTGTCTAAAGAGAAAAGTCCATTATAGTCTTCAAATTTATTAATCTTATATGTAACTTTGTATAAGCTTGAAAGATATTTACTGAAAGGAAGCTTAGGGGTGCCTGGATGGCTCTGTCAAACGCCCAACTTAGGCTCATGTCATGAGCTCTTGGTCCATGGGTTCGACCTCCCACATCGGGCTCTCTGCTGATAGCTCAGAGACTGGATCTTGTTTAGGATTCTGTGTCTCTCTCCCTCTCTTTGCCCCTACCCCACTTGTACTCTCTCTCTCTCTGTCTCTCTCTCAAAAATAGAATAAACATTAAAAACTTAAAAAAAAAACCCTTAAAACTAATAAGGACATATTTTAAATTAAAAAATAAAGATCACACATTTATTTAAGGCTGAAAATTGATTAAAATCGAAGATGCATCAAAAAGGTTTACTGTGTTTATCCCATTTATTAATCTTCAAAAAATCAACATAAATATTGTACCTATTTAATGTAGTTGTGCATGGATAGAGAGATAGATAGATAGATATACATATACATACCTATGTCACAAAAGTTTTATGCATGACCCAAAGGGGAGTATTAGAACACACATTTAGCATAACAGAAAGCAGGTTACCACATCTTACTCTTAAATTTACCCTTTTACTTATAGCAGAGGATGTGATTGTCACAGGGAAGGTGATGGCTTAGTCACCATTTGGATATATCTGGCACATTTCCAAATTGTACACATTCAAACTTATTTTCAACTAAATTAAAAAACCACTGGTGATATTTTTACAAAATAATTTTAAGCCACTGGCCCATTGCATCTGGATCTCTTCAGTCACATTGTATGAATGAGTCACAAATAATAGGTAAATCACAATAAGTCATTTTAGTAAATAATCAATTATACTTCCTATAAAATTTCAGAGTTGATTTCTTTCTAAATTATGATTTCCAGTTGACTATGTAGCTGAATATTGTACACTATAGAAATCTATAGAAATCTTTAGATGTTGAATAATTGATATGCTTTCATATATGATATTTGAATAACACAAAATCCCATTCTAAATTACAAATTCATATCAATCTCCCTTTTTCTATATGTAGATCAAATTGACAGTTTAGTATTTAGTAGACAAAATGTGTAATCAATAATATCAAAAGACGTCATAAACAAAAGGATAAAACTAACTTCTAAAAATAAATCCAGCCATCAATTTCAGCTCCCACTAATTAAGGATATTTAAATCTAAAATAAATTGTGTTTATTTAACATATTAAATAAAGATCTATCAAAAGCAAAGACATTTTAAATATCTGTTGATATAAGAAAGATTATAGATGACAATTTCCCTTATAATAAGCCATATTTTCATTTCTATTTTCTCAGAATAACAAATCAATTAGAGTGAAGGTGAGATATGCATTTTCACTAACATGAATATTCCATAAATAATAGCACATGATGTGTTAACATTTCAAGGATGCAAATATATTTTCTATAAGGTATTTTCCAAAATATAAAACTTTACTAGTCTTTGTCATTGATTTTGCTAAACATAAAACTTTTCTTAGCTTCTATTAGTTTTGAATATAGCATGAAATCATCATAAAAAAAGTTCATTGAAATCCGTTATAACCGGTTTCAAGCTCAATTCATACAAAAATGAGAAAATCATTGATCTATTTTCAGGACATTTTCCTATTAATAAAATTCTATAATCAACTATGAACGTGAGTTATATGATGTGTGCTATCTGTAGTTTACTTAGATCCAATACCAGATGGTGGGGTTTGCAATTGCGTACCACTAAGAGAATATGCTCATGTCAGCACATTCTATTGGAGAAAAGAGTTATCCTTTCTAGGAGAGTTTAAAATCTTTTGAATAGGGAAGGGTTGGTTCTTGCTTAGAATGAGAATTTTGAGAAACAAAGAAAAGCCTTTGTTTAGATTTTGATGAAATCAAATGTTTTATTCAAAATATATTAAACTGTGTCACTTCATAAAATGCAACTCTTCTTTTCAGAAATCAGTGTTATACCTGAAAGAAACCACTGTTATACCTGAAAAGCTGACTTTTTTTTTAAACTTGTGTTGAAATTTCTAGGGAACACAATTAGGTAGTTTTTGAGTAGTCCCATTTTTTCCCCAGGCTTTAATTTTATATTTGGGAATTTGTTAAGAGTTAAAGTGATCATTTTAATAAAAATCTTACCCAGCTCCCCTAGAAAACTCCTAGTTCTCAGGTAAAACTGTTTTGATATACACATTGATTGGAATGGAAGAATGCATGAAAGTCGCTGTACCTCTCAGAGTACATGATTATTAAAATGTATTTGGTTACAGGGAAAATAAAGTCAGAAAGTGATCTAATTATGAACTTAGAAACTCAGTGCTCCTGCCTATTGGCTGCCTCTCTTGGCAGTCTGCTCTCTCATAGGAATCATCCTTGAGAGATACATCCACTTGCTTGCTGTATCTTCCTGTAACAAATTCTATTGCTACATGGTGTTAAACTTCATTAGTTGCTTGTAGTTACATATTGCTGTCACCTGGTACAGATGCCCAGTTTCAACTTTCATATCATTCTTACTGTAAACATTTAATGACGCAAACAAGTTCCCTTTAGCAATTTAATTACAACTCACACATTTGGATTTTTTTAATTGTTGATTTAGTTTTAAAATCTAACCACTGCCTAACAAAAGACATACAATGAAATAATTATATATCATATCCAACAAAAATATGTCATAGTGTTATTTTCAATGTCAGATGCAACTAACTGTATCTAATGAAGAAAAACAGAAGTTCACTATCTTATAAACTTTTAATAAATCACTTTTGTGTGACCAAGGCATATGACTATGTATATAAAGACAAAACTAGAATGTTTGTTTACTTTATTTTACAATTAATTTCAAATTAAGTGTAACATACAGTTGTGTGTGAGCGTTTGGAGACATGAATCTTAATATCAGTTTGTGGATAATTCTAAAACAAGATTCATGATGTGTGATTTTTTTTTAAATTAATAATATAGGATCTTTATATTACTTGCATTTACCAAAGACATTAAATACTCCTAGCAAATTTGGCTGTAAGCTGATGGTTTTGATGTTTCTTCATCTACTCTAATAATAGAGAAACCAAAGTTTAGACTATATGAACTATTGGTTAGATGAAGTATGGGTTTTCATAAATAAAATAAATTTTAAAATAGAGATAAATTTAAATGGCTAACTGAATTAAAATAGAATCTGTTAATGTTTAGCTTGCTTTATAATAAGGTATAGTTAACATGGGATAAATAATAAAATGCATATGCTTACTTACAGTAGGTTCAGACTATTAGCCAATAATAGATAGAGAGTTAAATTTAAAAATACACAGTGGTTTGTTTTCAATGCTGGATAATGGTGATATTTATTTTCTTACTCAAGTAAGGATATGTAGGTACAAATAGCATATAGTAGGAGATGCCATGGCATCAAAAATAATACAATCTCTTTTATAAATATTATATGCCACTAAAATATTTTAAATGACTCTATACTTGATATCAAAAAAGTCCATTGCCGATGCAGAGGATTGAGGATTTCTTAACGTATTAGTTACTTATGACTTACAAATAATGTAGCTACAAGGAAAGAAAAAGATGGACAATGATGAGGGTGTTCCTTGACTTACATAAAATATTGTTACTAGTATATGATAAAAAGCTAAGAGTTTTTAAGATCTACCTGATGTCAACACTGGCATAGAAGGTGGAACAGACATTGGTCCTTCAGAAGGACCATTTCTCTAACCCTTCCATAAAAATAGTTGCAGTAATTTATAAGGTTAATGTGTATTAAGCAAAAAGAAATATTTAGAAAGTCTGAAGACTACTGGATATGTCTGAATGGACAGTACTAACAGGAAATCTAGAAAACTTTATTGTTACTAATTAGAGACAAGGCTTATGAGATCTAAATAAAAAGTGGACTTCTAATTCATATATCCAATAGGTGTTTGGGGACCAATTCTGTGGTTATTTTCCTCCCCTGGTGTATAATTAGGGTAGATATATTCAGAAGCTGCCTACACTCTCTTATTGATTTCCTGATCTGTGTACTACAAGCCTTTATGAAGGCTTTTCCCACCCCCTAGCCAATATAAATATTCAGAAACAGTATGGTTCCCCAGGAGTCATTGCAATGATAAGCAACAACATAAAAGTCTTAAAAGATGCAGAGGTGTTAGTCACCATCACATCTTCTTTCTATTAAGGTGTTACTATTTTTAAAAATGGATCAGTCTTTTGGTAACTCAAACCATCAATTTAATCATTTTTGTAGGGCCCAGAGCAAGCGAGAACTCTGAAGCACACAATCAATCTTCTGTATGATCTGGTGATATCAGAGGATTCTGTGTTGGACCAGTGTGCTGTGTGGTGTATCTTTGAAGCCATATGATAACTTTTGGTAGATTCCCAAGGTATTAGAGCTAGTCCATGCCTTCTGGAGCAAGCAGTTGGTTTCAGTTTGAAAAGGAAGTCCCTGGTATAATACAAGACTTTGGAACAGGATCATGACAGATCTGTCTGTGGGCACCAAGTAACTGCATAATCAGAACTTCCTATCATGAGCTGGTTAGTATTAGATCTACTGAACCATAAAGTCAGCCAAGTGCAGCAGTGACCCACTACGTGATGGAAATGCAAAAAAAAAAAAAAAAAGATTTGGCATAATTGGTTTCAAAAAGCACAAATAAATCACATACACATTTGGCACTGATTCCTTGAAAAATACTCCTATTGCAGAGGGATCATGCGGAGAATGCCTATGACAACATTATCAGAAGGAAAATAGCAAATCTGCTTCATAGTAGGGACAGTGCAGTATGTTGTTGATGCCAGCTGTAAATATGCTACCACCCTGCGTGCCTTGAACACTGCCCTCCAGAATGCCATGGAGATGCTACACTCACCTTTGACATAGAGCATGAGATTGAGGAGACAAAAGTTGTAAGTAGGATTAGCCTTTCTCACCATGACTCCCTGACACTCACCTGCAGAATTTTTGCTTCCCATCTGCACTACCTAAGGAACTGCCATATCCAAGGTTTTGTTTTTAGGACAATTCTTTTTTTTTTTTTTTTTTTTGGTAGTTTCAAGTTTTTGTTTAAAGTCTAGTTTGTTACCATACAGTGTAATATTAATTTCCTGTGTAGAATTTAGTGATTAATCTCTAATGCACAGCACCCAGTGCTCATCACAAATGCTCTCCTTAAAGAACACTGGCACAGGAACATAGTTAAAGCTTCACTGAACTGGAAGAAACAGCCACTACCTACCTGGTCATTTTTACCTCTTGCTGCCTGTAGACTAGCAGATGCATGTAGGATTACTACAGTGATGGCAACAGTGAGCCCAATTTCAATGCCATTCTTGTTGTCTCTATATGATAAGAAAGTATTGTGGTATGACTGAAATAAAGGAGATTCACTGGGGTATTTCTTGGTGTTTTCTTGCCAAATGATAATCATGAACAGCAACTGCAACAACTCAAGCCTGGCACAGATAGGGAAACTAAACTTTAAGATACTTTGGGGGTGAAAGCCTGAGTCATCCAACCAGGTAAGTAACCTGGACCATCTAATGTGCAGGCTACAGAAAGGACACTCTAGAATGGCTGGAAAAGACCTGAGATGATTACTCTCAGTCAGGGCCCCAGGACAGGCTGCAAATAGCACGGTCTGCAACTTGTCACAGGAACCACTCTCTCTCTTCATTTAGTTTTCGTAGAGATCGGGAAAGCTACTATCTTGACGGGGGCTTTGTGATGAGCGGGGAACGGAATGTCTAAGTAAGTGGAGGGAAGTGATACAAAGATGGGATCACTTCCCTGTACATCATTTCACTTCTTCTCTGACTCACCTCTTACCCCTGATGAGTCAGTTGCCTCAACCAGCTCTTACAGGTGCAAACTGATAACATCTCACCACTGTCTGGTAGCATGTATACATCATGCCTTGCTCTCAGGTTTACCTTATATAAAATGTGGGCCACCTGGAGGGATCTTGGCACTGTATTTGGGCAACTTGGAAGTGAGGGCAACTTTTTGTGCAATGTGTTGTCTTTACAGAGAAAATGATATAAGTTAACAAATAAATGAGTCACCATTTTGGAACCCAGAAGAACTGTGCTGTGACACATTTCTTAGGATGTCTTATAAGGTCCTATGGAATTAAGCTCCAAGCACCTGAAGCAGTGGCCAACTTGAGAACGTATCCTTGTGTGCTGTATCTTTTTGACCACCCAAGGCCCATTTAAGCCTGCATCTTGGAGCTACAATTCTAAAAAAGCCACATGTACACAACATTTTTTTGGGGGCGCCTGTTTCAAGGCATCCCAGACTAATTACTCTGGTAGAGAAAATCCTTGTGACATAACAATACAAAGAGGTCAAGGAAGAAAAGAAAAACATTAGAAGAAAAATGACTTTATAATTATATGGCAATATATTTTTCTACTGAGTTATTTATTTGGTCAATACATTTATTAATTAACAATCAACTGAATATTTGTTGATGAACTAACACTTGCTAATTGCAGATGCTATTATGGTGAATAAGATAGTATTTTGAAATAAGGCTTAGATATGCCTGAAAAGAATTAAAATTATAAATTCAACATAACTACCATGGGAAATGAGTGATATGAGGTAGGAAAAGAATACTAGCTTTTTAGATGTTCAGGCAAGAGATTATAGTGGTTTACACTACGTTGTTTGCATTGAGAAGTCCATTTACTTTTATTCTTATTTACTGTCTATCTCTTGAAAGCTGCCATCGATTTCCTACCATTTTAGTTCACAGCACTCAGCTAGAATACTTAAATAAAGGAAGTTTTTTTTTATTATGTTCTATTATTTTTCCTAGTAGAATACTCTTCTTCAAAAGGTAGCTAAATATTAGAAAAGTAACATGCTCGAAGTAAAAGCTGAAATTTTTCATTCCTGACGTAACATTTACTTGTCATATTAAATATATTGAGTTAATCTCTAGTGGAGCCTCTGCACATTCACTCTAAAGTCTGTATTTGGATGCAAAACTTGAAGTATAGTTCTGATTACTAAGCAAGACAGAGTATATAAAAGTCCCAGTTCATAGTAATGGCTGAATAAGTAATACCTATGAAAAGGCAGGTAAATGATATTTTTGTTTTCTGGTTTTTTGTTTTGCTTTGGTTTGTTTTATGGTAAAAGATGACAGAACATGTGAATGTATATTTCATGTCTGATATACTACAGATATTTGAAGAATATTCCAGCACCTCTTCAGGCAATATGAATTTATTCTTGGGCTACAACTACCTAACATCTCTACTTACAAGAAAATCATGTTTCAGTCTAATTTCCATCTACACAGCAGCAAGCAAAGTGATCAATGCAGGAAATTAGGAGCACTTCCTTGCAGTGCCCAGACAACTATATTTTTTATCTGTTTTGTGAGTGTTTTTTTCCTAGACTGCAAATGGAATTTTAAAAGTTCTCTCTCATTCTACTGATGATGTAAAAATCATCCGCAACATTTTTGTCTTTAACAGAACCTAGTAAAATTTTTAGTTCTCCAAGACCTAGGATTCATTGCTTGCTTCAAAATACATCTTTAAGTAGAAGAAGGGTACAACTATGTAATTTTAGTCTAGTGGTCTTCTTATAACTGATGCATCTCTTTAGTTGGTTTCATTTCTATTTTAAAAGCACAGACCAGAGAAATAAAAACTTACTGATAACCATGAGATGCACTATGTTTGTAAATATTTACAAGTCAGCAAGGGCAAATAAGGCATACCTTTTAGTGGAATGTAATTTATTATCATGTCCAAACATATGAAACTTGCATAGTGGCTTTTCTCCTTTTGCTCTTCAAAACAGACTAAGAGTAAGTATGATATTTGAAGGGGTACATCAAAATGTGGTAGACCCACAGTCTGTAACTAACCCTTCCTTTTTATATTTACATTTACATAGTATTTCTGGTTTAATGCTTGTCCCATTTTATGGTATGTAATAAATGATGTTTGCTATGCATTTAAGTCTGCATGTAAGGCTGAATGTTTTCTTGTGAAAATAACTCAAATATATGCATACTACTTTTATATTTTCCCCTATTTCTATTCTTATAATGACAAAACATTAGTTTGGGTGAATCTCAGTATTTTAATTGATTAATTAATTTAATTTAATAAATTTTGCAAAAAATATTTGTACTGGATATCCATCACAGTTATATTGCTAGACAAATGAGTGCATATCAATTATGTTGAAAGGGAAACAATATACTTCTGATATATATATACATATACATATATATATGTAAGAGCTTACTTTTAAGTAAAAAAATAGAGCATATCTAAAGAAAATAGGATATTTAGTTGAAAAATTATCTGGGACAGCTAAATAAACATTATAAAAGTACAACACAAATCAATGGGCAGTCTTTTGAAAAATATGATTTTTTTCTTCTTGAAACATTGAACATCTAAGCATTTTATTTTATATTTTTAATTTTTTTAATGTTTTATTTATTTTTGATACAGAGAGAGACAGAGCATGAGAGGGGGAGGCACAGAGAGAGAAGGAGACACAGAACTGAAAACAGGCTCCAGGTTCTGAGCTAGCTGTTAGCACAGAGCCTGACACAGGGCTCGAACCCACGAATGTAAGATCTGACCTGAGCCGAAGTTGGAGGCTTAACCGACTGAGCCACCCAGGTGCCCCTAAGCATTTTAATAGTACTTTTAAAACTGATGCTATCACCCATGATTCAAGTACTATTTTAGGAAAATAACCTAATACCAGAATATAAGAAAGATTGTCAATAAGGAAATTAATTAGGAGACTGTAACACCTTTAAAGTGAAAGACACAGGACAAAGGGCCAAAGCTAAGGTGGTTCTGTGGGGATGGAAATTAAGATACGGATATCATAAAGAAAACCTCATCAGGAGTTTGAAGTAAAAATATACTGGTTCAGAGCGATTAGAAATCTTAAAGCTGTGGGGAACTGGATGGCTCAGTTGGTTAAGTGTCCAACTTTGACTGTAGTTCGTGGATTTGAGCCCCACGTTGGGCTCTGTGCTGACAGCTCAGAGCCTGGAGCTTCAAATTCTGTATCTCCCTCTGTCTCTGCCCCTTCCCTGCTCATGTTCTGTATTACTGTCTCTCAAAAATAAACATTAAAACTTTTTTTAAAAAAGAAAGAAATCCTAAAGCTGTCTCAAATATTTAAATCTTGCTGAGCTAGTACATTGTGGTGATTGTAACACAAGTGGAGAAGTCAGAGGGATAGTTGGTTTCAAACCTGCTGAATGGGGATTAGATTAATGAATTAGCAAACATGCAATATTGCTTCTAAAGTGATTAAATAGTAACAAGTTGATCAAACTGATTTAGGAGTAGAGGTAAATGGAGTTTTATTCAAGATTATATATTAAATGCCATAGTACCCTGGGAAGGAAGACTCATTTTTTTTCACTTCCCTTTACCAGTTTTGCTAAAAGGAATTGTAAATGTTTTTCTTGGTGCTTCAGAATATAGAACAAGAAAAGGAGAAACTGATTGCAGCCAAGAGAACTTGGTTTACAGGTAGAGCACATTTGCACAAAGAGCTGTCACATTAGAAAAAGAGGTAAGCTATTTCATGCATGTTTAAAAAACAAGGCAACCAGCCAGAATTTTGTAAAGCAAAGTGGAAGGAAACAAAGAATCCCATAGAAGACAACTGATAAAGAATCAGTACTCAATGTACTTTGGGCAGGTGCAAAGGAAATCATGGTGTTTTTGCTTATTAGTAATAAAGGCCTTGAAGCAAGTTGAGTTGAAAAAGACAAGGGAAAATGGGATCCGAATAAACAGATCCATATTGATTCAAATTAAGGTGAACCTATATCCAGGTTTGAACAACACCATTTACTATTTTAGCTTTCAGTTCCTTACAGAAATAATAGCTAAAGAATTTCATGTTGTGACTTGTTTACAAATATTTACTTAGGATGCTATGTCCTGTGCTATGAGCTACTTTATCAACTTACTAAGACATAAAGTTCAATTCTGACTGACCCAGGAAGGTGGGTGCTCAGGCGTAGGAAGCCAATTAGCAACATTGGGTCTAGAAAGAGGTCAGTGGAGACATTCGCTGCCATCTCTATTGTAGAAATCTATTAAGTTACTGGGGAAACAGCACTCCATATAACACTAACTGTAAAAAGTGAGCTTAAAGGAACTCGATAATAAGATTTATCATATCTAATAATTATTGCATGCTTCTATGTAACAAATTGTTAAAGTGCTCATTTATAATATTGAAATTAATCCTGATGGAAAACTGGAATACAGTTGGTGTTATAACATCCATTTTACAGATGAAAAAGATAAGAGAAAATAAGTGATATGTTCAAAGTCACAAAGAAAAAAAAAAAGAGAAGCCAGGATTGACTTCAGTTGCTCAGTGGTATCAAAATCCAAACCTTATCACTGAATGAGTAGACTACACTTTCTTACAAAATGAGATGTTTTTTTAAGGTAATAGGCTTCAGTTTTATGGCACAAATTAATGTTTATATGTGTCTTGACAAATAAACCTGCCTTAAATATTATTCCTTGAGTTGTTAATAGTTTACTAAGATTTACAATTAATAATGATTTCATTATTAATTATAACACAACTCAATTATATTTTGAATTAATCCTGGACTCCATAAAATTAAATAAAGAGTTAATGTTAGTGGCAATAAATAGTGAGACATACTTGATTTCAGGATCTTTTCCTTTTTCTTATTTTGAAAAAGTGAGACCTGAGGTTGATGGTGGAGAAATTTTGAGGTTGAGAGGAAATCATGGCATAATTTTGATAGAAAATGTCATTATATGAAACGTAGTACTAGCCGCTACTCTTTATACAAATTGCTGGAAGAGTCTAGAACCCATGCTATAAATGCCTATATATCAGTGTTAAGTATTCATGGCCTTTGATTTGTGCATATGCTTTCAAATTTTTTATTATAAAGTCTAATTAATGGAAGATACACAAAGGGACATACAATTTACGTAGTCTTTTTTCCCACATTACAATTCAACAAAACTTACATTATTAACAAGAATTGTTAAAATAATATATCTCTAAGGTATTCTATACACTAAACAGTTATAGGCACAGTTAGCAGTCGTGATTTCTGAAAAAAAGATGGGAGAAAGGCTATCCTAGCTTTGCTTGATGGATGAAAGTAAATAAGGGCAAAATTCTTAAATGTCGGGCTATCAAAGCATCTGGATCTGGGGAGTTTCAATGAACGGGATACGGAACAAGTCACCTCAGTGAAGACAGTGAGAAAATACCTGGAGGGATTCACAAGAAGAAGCTTAAATTACAGATCGGTTCTGCATAATAATAGTGATTGAGTCTTGGCCTTTGTTACAGAAAATAGGTTGGTTCCCAGATTACCTAAGGATGTAACTGAGAACTCCACAGGACAGATGGGAATCCTGAGGAAAAAAAGAAAGAAAAATAAAGAAGAAAGAAACTGTACCTGCACGGTTTCATGGACATTTTCGTGATACCTTTCATAATATGAATAGAGGCTTAGAGAGAAGCTTTCTAACTAACAGAAATTCTAACTGTTTTCAGTTGTCTCAAAGTGGCAAATTTCCAAGAGGTTTCTTAGGGTGAAAAACACTGAGGTCATGAAGGATACACCTAGAAGAATACGTTAACATTGCAATCTTGAATATTCTTTAACTTGTATTTACTGCACAGATGCCTAAGCTGTTCACCTCCAATGGTTGTAATTCAGGACCTAGAAATTTATTCATTCTTTTCTATTAGATTCCCAGTTTGCACCTTCAACTATGAAAGCAACACAACTGAAGTCTCTGCATCTTGTAATTTAGGCTTACAATAAAAATTTGTACATAATGGTGATTTAATGCTTATTTTATCATGTTGTATATGCTTCTTTATGATACATTACAACCAACAAGTTAATCACTTCCAGGAGTCTTATATTTTCTATATATCATTGATTTATTCAGCAAATGTTTATTAAGCACTTGTTATATAGCAGAAACACACGAAAATTTTAAGTAAGATTTTAAATATAAAATGATTATTCAATTCTTTTTGATTCTATATGAAGTCCATGGTAATTTAATATTTTCATATTTAATAATTTACAAATCTGTCTTCTACTAGAGTCCATACATTTTGTTTAACATATAATAATGGTGTACTATCATGTTTACAGGAATAATATGGTTCTAGTTCAGTGTTTTATCCTTGAAATTTATCTGATAATCTAAAAATTTTTGTAAATTATTTAATAATTATTTAATAAGATGTAGTATCTCCATATTACTTTTTCCTTCACCGACTCTGATGTTTGTTAAACACTCTAATATTTATATAAGGTTTAGGGTTTTCTGTTTTATTTATTTGATTCTAGTCACCTGGAGGATGAGAGCCCTTATGTATGCAAATGATAAAGGCCATTATTCAGGAAGATGGAATTCCTAGGGAAATACAGAAAGGATCAAACAAAGAGAAATGGATTGGCAGCTCTCTTTGTAGCTCAGAAAATCATTTTTCCCTTCTTGCTCTTAAATCCTTTCTAATCTGGGTCACTTAATAGGCTGTGTGATGTTGCGGGTCTGAAGGTGGCTGCCACTTGGAGAGAAAATCTCATGCTTAAAATTTCTCCTAAAGCAAATACGGCATCAAAAATAAAAGCAGTGAATGACTGTCTTTGACATATTTTTAAATCTTTTGAGAAAAATGAATTATCTTGTTATTTAAAAAGAATAATCTATGTCAATTTCAATTTCAATAGAATCTTGAAGATAGACAAGGATGTAGTCTAGATTTGTATATAAGGCTTAAATAATTCTTTCTACCATATAGTTAGTTCAAGTTATTTTACTAAGAAGAATTTGTGGGTTGTTTTCCTTAAAGACAATGCTATTCAAAACTCCCTTTAGTTTGCATTTCTGTAGTGCAGCAACTGGAATATTAAGAATTTCAATGTCAGAGGGTCTTGAAGCTTATATCTAATTTAAATTTTGGCACAGCAATGCCTTCACTGGAAACTTAAATTAAAACTGGGCTTATTTGGGAGAGATGGGGAGTAAGATAAATATAGCCTTTTATGCTTGGTCAGCGAAGAAAGAAAAAGCAGAATTCCAGAGCTAGATGCTGAAGAAGCAGTCTCCTGAGTCAGCTGGCATATTTTTTGGTCTTCGCAGGAGCAGCAGTTTCTTTGGTATCCTGATAGGTACTGAGATATTGGGAATCATTCCTGGAAGTCCAGACTAGTCATGTTTCTCTTCAGCTCTTCCAACAATTCAGTAAATATTTTTATAATCATTATTAAAGCCCTTTACCATAAAGCTAGCTAGACTGCATTCATTCTCTGTGACTAAGCCCCGATCTTTGCCTCTAAGAGAACATAATTGTGTAAACTCCTAGTCATATTGTGATAAACAATATAAAATAGTATGTCTTCTCCTTGTGTATTCATCTACATAACTTTCTTGAGACTCTGGTTCTTGTAGCCAGAGGTAAATACCGGGCCTGACACAATGTAAGCCCCAGATAAGTATCCTCGGACTCATTATTCAGTAGCTTGTCTGCATAGGGTGTAAGGCGCACCAGAGCAGTGCAGGAGGTAGTGTCTAATTTTTTGCTCTTGCGGTGCCCCTACTCATTTTTCTATAGAGTGTGGCACCTTTAGTGAATTTTTAAAAAAGGCAATCTCTTTCTTTCTGTATGGAGAGATCTAATATACACTGAGGGACACCTGGGTGGCTCAGTCGGTTAAGTGTGTGACTTGGCCTCAGGTCATGATCTCACAGCTCCTGGGTTCGAGCCCCACATCAGTCTCTGTGCCAATAGCTCAGAGCCTGAATCCTGCTTCAAATTCTGTGTTTCCCTCTCTCTCCGCACCCCCCACCTCTGCTTTTGCTCTCTCTCAAATAAATAAATAAATAGATATTTTTGAAAAATTAAAAAAATGATTTACTTTTAACTTCTATTTCCTAAGTGGCAGATCTTGCTCTCTGGTAATTTTACCGACAGCACTCTCCTACTGCTTCTAAGCCATTTTTAAACTGAACCTAAAGTCTATTGTTGTTTTTTATATTGCATGACATTTCCTGTGAAACATCACTTGTCTTTATTTAAAAAACTTTACCTTTTCTCTAATTTGGAAGAGATGGCCTATGACTTATTCTCTAGCCAAATGTTTAGTCAATGTCTGTGACACGCACGTGTAGACGAAGGTTACCCCGGAGGTAAATAGCTTCCTGGCCATCTCCCATGAAGTGGGACAGGAAATAGACCTGGCAGGAATGAAATCGCTGTCTCCAGGCGCTCCTTTCTGGGCCATTACCCCTATCATTTATTTAGGTCTCCACTGACAGTGTTCATCCAGCAAAACTTAGTTCAGTAAAACTTTAGACTGCAAATAACTTGTTCTGTGAGTGTTTTGCAAGATGAGGAAACATTTCTAACACATTTTAACTGACAAACAAGTAATGTCTTGCAATAAGAGTAGTATGTGACGCAAATATCACATGATCACAACTGAGCCAATGAATCTTCTTTCTCTATCTCTCTTTGTCTCTCACTGTGGGATTATGGGTGATCGTCTCCCACCTTTGGATGCTCAGTTTCAGGCTATAGTATTTGGCAAAAATCAGTGATTTTTCAGAATGTTGGAAGGTGCCCATAACTGGCACTATTTATTTTTTGTCACTTCAATGCACCTGTGGACAGTCCTCTGTTTCTCCTTACAAGAGTAAACTTCAGAATGCTTTGCTTCATTCTAGGTCAGGCTGCCTGCACATACAGACACTTGCCTCTGCTGCCTTATTGCCAGGTGCACTCAATACAGTAAATGACAAGACTTTATACACATGGTACCGTAGTCCACATCTGTGCCAGTGTATACAATGGCCCTCATGCAGAAAAAGATTCCATTGAGCCAACAGATAGCGGTGATTCTGTTAGTGGTAGTGAAAGTCGTCCTATACAATAGCCCTCCTCTCCCTCACACCGTCATGAAGTTTCCCAAAGGTAAGCACAGGTTAATTTATTTTTTTTTATTATTTTGTATGTCCTTTCTTATTTTGTATTATTTTACAGTATTGTATTACAATATTATATTACAGTATTGTAATCATTTTTATATGAAAATTTTTGTGTTGTGGAACGAATTATCTGAGTTTCCATAATTTCTTATGGGGAAATTTGCTTTGATATACAAGTGCTTTGAATTACAAGCATGTTTCTAGAACGAATTATGCTCGCAAACCAAGGTTTTACAGTACACTAGACCCCATTCTTACGACAGATGGCCTGGGGACATAGATGACTGTGGAAAATCAAATAGCTAGGTCCTGGGTTAGGAGATTATAAGGAATGCACTGCAAAGCAGAAAACTGCTTTCTGGCCTCACTGAAAATAGCAGAGTACACTTTGCTTTTCTAGTTAATGTATATCTAGGGATTAGGTCCTTAGACCATCCTATCGCATGGAATATTTTATCCTGTCTTAACTTGTTTATCTGTATGTTTTCTATACATTCTCACTGGCGTATAGCCCACTGAAAGTATTGAGCAATGTGACCCTAAATATATGCTAATAAATACGGGAGCTGGAGAGCATCTCCGGGAGACTTCCATTAGCCTCCCTCTCACCTCTCTTAACTTACAAGGAGTCTTAAGCAATCCTTTCTGCCATCCTCAGCTTTGCTGGATGAAGCCAAAAGCTGAACCCACAGATGACTCCCCTTTCCATCAAAGTGTTTCCATTGCACTGGGTCAAGGATGTTTTCCTATCCATCTATGAGGTGTCTTTGCTACAAGCCAGGAACTCACTCTAAAGGAGAAAATATTGAACATTTGCAGATATTTTGGTAGATTTAAGCATGGATTGTACACAGACTTTAGTTTAACTATTAAATAAAATCACAGAAGGAAAAGTCTGAGCCATTCTCTCGTTCTTGAGACTTAAAAAAAGTCACATCTATTGAAGTTTTATTAGATGCATGCTTCATGGAAAACCTATAACAGAATGATTCAGGCATGGAGAAGAAATATCCAAAACTTCAATTTTGATAGATGAAAGGATTTAAAAAAGGATTTAAATTACTCAGTCCTTTTAAGGATAATTGACAGTGACATAGTAGAAATGATTTATTTACAAACGTGCTATTAGTCTGGACTTATCCAGCATTCTAGTCTTTAGTTAATAGGCTGTACTTGACATATCCACCACTTCTAAATGTATTTTAATTATTTTCTCTATAATATAAATATTTCAAATTACTTGCAAGACTTTGTATTAGCAATTTCCACAATGGAAAAAAAGATAATTTGGCCAATTATGTTAAGTAATATCAGTCTTTATTCCTCTAAAAGTATAACTTCAAATCAATTTACCAAAGTTTGATTTTATTACTACTCAGAAAAAAATCATTGGCACATTTATATTTTAATAAAGTACACTCCAAATTACCAATTTTATCATATTAGAGATTGTTTCCACACCTAAAAGCCTATTTTACAATTTGTAAAATTTCCAAATGACTATTTTATGTGTCATAAAATATTTTTAGTAAAATAACTATAGAGTAATATGTTTCCTAAATCTAAGCATTCTGATAATACACTGAAATCCACAATAATTTATGGCAATATGTTCTAATTTATAGTTATTCTTTCATAGCATCAAATAAAATATAAATTACTGAAAATATTCTATCAAGCATAATGCATGAACTTAAATATTAAGCACTTCTATATTTAATATTCAATGAAGCATCACTTGGGGTAATTTATTTTAAAGCTACATTTGAATACCAAAAATAGTTTTAAAATGTTTGAATAAACACGAATTTATTCCTGCTTAGTCATATTGTGAAGTCATAGATATATTTATAAAAGTTATGTTTTTTTCCTACAAACATGAGTAGTAAAGGTTTTCTTATCACATTTACTGCTTTCCTCCATGGATAATATGGTCAGAGAGTCTAAGATAAAATTATTCCATAGGGAAGTTCACGTGCTTGTGACAGGAACTCTCTTATTTATTACAACAATTCTATGAAATAGGCATGTATTTAAATTACCATTTTCTAAACAACTAAGGTTTACATGATGACCTTTCCACTGTCACATTCTATTATTTAAAACCCAAATTGATATTAGTCTTATTCCAATTTATTGTTCTTTTCACTAGATATTTCTGCCTTTCCATCTTTCATATTCAAAAAGGATTTAAAACAGTAATACCTCATATAATAGATACTGACATTGCCTATAATGCCTAATAAAATAAAAAGTGAAATGATTGTGACAAATAAAAGAAATACGTTATTTAGCAGCCATCAAAAATAAAGATCTAATGATATGAGGTCTGGAATTAACTTCACAATAATTATGACAGGTAAGTGAGTAGGCAGATGGAGGCAACGATATTGGTCAGACATTTGATCATTGGTGAAGCTGGAAATGAGTACATTAGGTTCATTATATTAATTGCTGGTTTTTGTACAAGTTTTCCAGTCTCTCTATATTTTTTAAAAATGAGTTTGAATAAGTCAAGAATACTTAGAACATTTAATGACACAGGAAATTCCTATTCTTAAGTAGAAACAGCTAAAAATTATGACTGCTTTAACCTTTTTTGAATATATTTCTTCAGAAATATACCAAAATGTTGGAGGCAAAAATGCCCACCATGTTAAAATATTAGAGAACATTTATTGCTTTTTAATTTTTTTCTTCTTTGTGAGTATTAATCTGAGTATGCATTATTATTTTTTACTTGGAAAAATAATCATTGTTAAAACCACTAATTATTACCATTTTTACAACAAAGTTCTTTAGAAAAATTAAAAAGGAATAAATTAAGTAAAATACTATATTTCCATAGATAGTCTAATTAACAAATTAGAAATAAGATGCTCAACTATTTTTAATGCCCTTATATTCTAAATAACAAGTTGGTCTGAAACCAAATATCATGCTCAAATTAATTTAGCATATGGTAGTCAAATTGTTTTTTGTTTTGTTTCGTTTTTAATATTTATTTATTTATTTATTTATTTATTTATTTAGAGAGACAGAGACAGCGTGAGCAGGGGAGGGTCAGAGAGAGAAGGAAATACAGAATTGGAGGCTGGCTCCAGGTTCTGAGCTAGCTGTCCACACAGAGCCTGACACGAACCCACGAACCGTGAGATCATGACCTGAGCTGAAGCCGGATACTTAACCGACTGAGCCACCCAGGTGCCCCCCCCCCCGCCTTTTTTAAATGTTTTTGTGATAGTCAAATTATTAAGTTTATCTATTTCAATATGTTTTTATGAGTAAAAACAAAATCTTTGAAAGTGTTTTTTTTTTAAAAATCACCTTTTCAAAAAAACTCTCCTTTTGAGCTTTATTTAATAAAGTATGCAAGGATCAAAAATCTAGGGGGAAAATGTGCATTGATTTTAGGGAGAAGAGAGAAGAAATACAAAGATTACTTATCAATATTGTGAGAATATATGTTCTTTGTGTACTTGAATTTCTCCATGTAAAATGATGCTATTTTAAAAAAGTTTGTTAATGTCTATGTGTTTTTGAAGGTGGGAGAGAGAGATGGAGAGAGAAAGAGAGAGAGAGCTGCGGTGGGACAGAGAAAGAGAGGGAGACAGAATCTGAAGCAGCCTCAAGGCTCTGAGCTGTCACCACTGAAGTCTGAAGCTTAACCAACTGAGTCCCCCATGCGCCCCCAAATGATGCTACTTTACAGGGAAAAAATCCTTTTGACCAGATAAAACTGTAGGTTAAAATAATGTGCTTCTTAAATTAGAAGAAAACACTATTTTTCTACTTATCGATGTATTTGCATTCATGGAAAATTTATGGCTTTTCCTATTTAATTTTAGTTTACCAAACTGAAGGATAACAAAGGAAGGAACTGCCATTAATGGTCCCCCAAGGTTGACTGCTGCTATTGGTCATTCGGCCTTCTCTGTTTTAATGGTTTTGGTTTCTTGGGTGGCTCAACTCAAGTTACTTACAGACCATTTCTCCTTACTCTGTGTCCCCTAATAACGAACACTTTCACAGTTTTATGATTATCGGTGACACTGTAGACAATGTTTCAGTATAAGTGGGCCTTCCCTTCAATGTTCCATAAAAAATAAAATCTGTATAATTTCCACTGTTCATAGTCTTCATATTAAAAGTACATAAGCTGCATTTATTTCATCTTTAACCTAGTATCTTGGCTGAATTGATGCTCTTTTCCCGCTCTTTGCTGTGACATACCTAAGGACAAGATCTTATTAGTCATGTTTGTTTTTTCAAAGATCCTAGAAATTACTAAACACATTAAAAGCATTTTTTAAAAAAGTATGTTTGTCAGAAGATAAACAAGTGAATGTATAAATCATGGGTTGGAATTATTAATGCATATTATGTGTCTTAAAGTGTTATCTTTTCTTTGAAATTGAATGAGACTTTTCTTTAAAAAGAAAGTCATGTGGTAAAGGAGATTAGAAAAATTATACACTAATTAATAATTTTATATTAATATGAACCTTGAGATAGTATATGAATTGTTTTGACCTCCAGATATGCTAGGTTTTGCTAAGATGGCTGCACTTGTGGGGAAAAAAATCTGGTTGACCATCTTCAAAATTGTGTCTAATGATATTGTGGATGCAAATCATGGCTGTTGCTAAGGTCGTTTCAGAAGGATAGCTCCTCCAGCACCCAACCTCCAATAAATGTATTAAGAGTCTTCTTAAAGAATTGATTTTATAGCCAGTTAAGTTTCAAAAGCACTTCTGCATGTACCCTCTATTTTCCTGGACACTAGATCTTAGGAGATGTGTACTTCTACAGAAATTTACCCTTTCTAAATAGGAATGATTGAAAATAACAGAAACATTTATACTTTTAAAATAATTTAAGCATACTGGCCTCAATATTTTTATTTGTAAAAGAAAAGGGCCTCAAAGATTCCTTTCAGCAGTAAAATTCTGCTTTCTGTAATTTCCGACTGAGGAAAGGGAAAATTTCATGAATAGACTCCTCTATTTTCTGTATATAGTTCAAAATATTAAAGCTTTTGACCAAAGCATCTATACTGCCTTGATATTCCCATTTGAAACTACTCAAGCAGGAAATTAAGTATTTGCTTTCCCTTTTTAAGTATAGGTCTTCAAGAAAATCTACAAAAAGATTAAAAAATATATATTCTCACAGAGAAAACTTAGTGCTTAAATGTAGAATCTGATTTAGATGATCTGCGTTAGTTAACAAGAGTTATGTAACATAGTTCTATTTTGGGGATTGGAGAGAAATGTGTTCTGGTTTTACACCTAGGGTTAGTAGATAATTATTAAAATATTTTTCTTCCATAATTAGCTGGAAAGGAGAAGAAGCTTGGAGAGATTTGAGGCACTGGATGAAGGTCATCACATTAGAGACTTGTTTTTTTATATGGACTTCTTTAACACAGCGAAAGCACGGAGGTAAGTTCAGAAGAAACCTCTGATGGATTTTTTATTGTTTTTTTAAAAATAACACTCAAGAAGTAAAAAAACATCATTCAAATTCAAAAAGGGTAAGTAACAGTGTCTATTTTTTTTTAAGTATAGACACCACAGATGTAGACATTATATTGGCAGTTTCTTTAGGGTTGTTATGGAAATTGAAAATTGTTGATGTAACTGATTTTTTAAATATTTAATTTGCATAAAACTAAATATGAATTAATTTTTTTCAAACTTCTATGCACTGGTACCTTACATAATGCCTTGCAAACACTCAGTAGGTAATTTGTGAACTGATGATACCATAGGTTATGTCAGTCACTTGATGTGTATGATTTTGTTGCTTGGTGTCAGTATGCCAATTTATATGCAAATTTGTTCCGCCTGTTTTTTTTTAATGTGTAGCATAATTTATTTAAAAAAGGGAAAAGTTAATAATTTTCTTTTGTAGAAGCAAATTAAGTGTGACCTCTTAGAAACACAAATAAGTGGCAAAGTTACTTGCTTAACTAAAGATACAGTTACATTATAATTATTTAAGGTACTAATAGCTTAATTAACTGCCCACATTTTATCTTATGAATGGTTTTTCTGGGAAATTATTCTAGTTTGCAAAATTAGGGAAATAGCAGTCAGAAATTTGGAGAATTAAAAATGTAGCTATAGGGAGAAGTTACTTCCGTGTCCTGAAAATTTGAATTCATTGCCTTTGATAAGAAATTGCTGAGCCCAGACCAATAGACTTTGACTCTGCAGCAGAATTTGACCTAAAATATTTCTTATTTGGCTCTTATAGGTCAGATTCCCATACTTGAAAGAAAACCGTTCTGTTATCCAATTTTCAGGCCAACATATTTAGCTCTGATAGCAAATAGCTGAACAAACACAATTTATGAAGTTCAAAAATTAAATAAGATGAGAGAGATAGTGGGAATTTCATTTTCTACATGTTGTAATCATAGTAGAGAGCATAATGTTTGGCAGATGTCGCTTGATGAAATTATTGTACTGTTGAATGAAATACTTAACAAAAGTTCATTCGATTCTCGCAGCCAGACTACGGAGGCCTGGATTAAAACCCCTGCTTCTTATTACCTAAGGACTCTCATAAATATATAAACTGCTGGAGGTTTGCATTCTCAGGAAAGTTTTTTAAACTTGATTTTACAGAAACTTGAGCTTTCTCTCCCAAAAAATTATGGGGGCTGAGGAAGTACACAACTTTTCATGAAGAATTTCATTGATAAAAGGCTCATTTTTCCCTGAAGAACAAAAAGGAGACCAACCTTTATTGAATAGCTCTATCTTGGACACTTGACTATGGAGAGAGAGAATTTTGCTAGGGTTCTAGGCTCTTTCAGTGCTGTCGCCCAAAACTTTCTGAAAAGACAGAAATGTTCTATATGCACTAACATGGCAGTCATTAGCTACATGTGTATGAAGCACTTGAAATGTGAATAGTTTGACTAAAAGATACAATATTTAATTTTATTTAATTTTCATTAATCTCAACTTCTTTAGCCACATATGGTAGTGTGCACATATGGAACAGCTCAGCTGTACAGCCAGATTTAATCTCCATGTGACTTTTATGTGTTGCTTAAATTCCTTAGGTTTCCACTATCTTGTATATAAAATGGGATCTATCTATCTATCTATCTATCTATCTATCTATCTATCTATATACCATCTTTTGGGTGTTTCTGGCATCAAATGAGTTTTTGAATGATGTGGCCACATACTAGGCACTAAATACTTTTGCTGTAAATGCACTTTTTTTAGATTTTTTTATAGTTTATTTATTTTTGAGACAGAGAGAGACAGAGCACGAGTGAGGGAGGGGCATAGAGAGAGGGAGAAACAGAACCTGAAACAGGCTCCTGGTTCTGAGCTGTCAGCACAGAACCCAATGCGGGGCTTGAACCCATGAATTGTGAGATCATAACCTGAGCCGAAGCCGGACACTTAACCGACTGAGCCATCTAGGCGCCCTGCTATATATGCATTTTAATGAAGGACTGTATGTTACCCACATTTCACTGCAAAACCACTGTGAGCAAGACAAACTATTTCCATCTCCAAGCGTCACAGATCCTCTAAGTGCTGGTACTTCTGTCTGCATACAAGTAGCATGACCCATTAATTATTCCACACAGTTTTCCTGCATAGACTGACACACCAGCCAATAGTGATGGATGTTATTACTCTTACCATCTTTAATAGACTCCGCTCCTCTTTTTCTGTACAATATAGAATCCTCAGAGTCTGGCTATTGGGCATTTCTGTGGTTTAATACTCATTAAGGCCCCTTCTGCCCTCACCTACTTTTGCTGCATGGAGCTTACCATAGTGTTCTGAGGAGGATTTACTAAACTAGAGTGCTGTTTAGATTCTAATATTTTACAAGGACCTGTGAAACAGTTCTTACGGCTTTCCTTCTACCCAGACAGAACATCACGGCAATTAAGCAGGACATTGATTCAATTGAGACACACCGTGCAAGACTCCGAGCCACGCTGGCTCCCTGACCGAATCTGTGACATTTGTCTCCTGAAGTTTCTTCTGCCAAAGTCTATTGCCTCATGAAGAGAACACACTTATAGCATGTGCCTTACCAATATTAGTCTTACTAATATTAGCCTGGACTCTTGTGAAACCTCTAATCAAGTAGGCTTTTAGTGTTCCTTTGTACGTAAATCACTGTAAACAGATTTCTTAATTTAAAAAAATATATTGTACAAAGAATTCTAGACATGAGATCTGCTCTTGTAACAAACTTTTAAGTGTACAATACTTTGTTGGTGAGTTTATGGACAATGTTATACAGCAGATATCTGGAGCTTATGCATTTGCTTTACTAAAACTTTGTGCACAATGATTAGCAATGCCTCATTTTCACTCCCTGAAACCCTGGAAACCACAATTCATGATTTTGATTCCATGAATTTGACTATTTTAGATACTTCATATTAGTGGAATAATGAAGTACTTTTCTTACTATGGTTGGCTTACCTTACTTGACATAAAGTCTTCACAGCTCATACAGGTTTCACATACTGCACCATCTCCTTTTTTTAAAGACCAAGTAGTATTCTAGTGTAGGGATACACCACATTTTCTTTAGCCAGTCATCTGTTGATGAACACTTAGGTTATTTCAGTATCTTGACTGCTGTAAATAGTGCTGCTTTAAATAAATATCACAGTGCTAATATCTCTTTGGGATCTTGATTAATTCTTTTGGATAAATACCCAGACGTAGGATTGCTGGATCATATTATTGTTCTCTTTTTAAAAAATTTTTGAGGAACTTTCATACTATGTCCCATAGAGGCTGCACTATCTTGCGTTCCCACCAGCTTTGTGCAAGAGTTCCAATTTCTCCACATCCTTACCAACACTTATTGTCATCTTTTTTAAATAATAGCTATTTTTTTTTAGAATTTTTTTTAATTTTTTAATTTATTTTTTATACAGAGAGAGACAGAGCATGAGAGGGGGAGGGGCAGAGAAAGGAGGAGACAGAACCGGAAGCAGGCTCCAGGCTCTGAGCTGGCTGTCAGCACAGAGCCTGATGTGGGGCTCGAACCCACGGACGTGAGATCTGACCTGAGCCGAAGTAGGAGGCCTAACCGACTGAGCCACCCAGGCGCCCCAAATAATAGCTATTTTAACAGGTGTGAAGTAATATCTCATAGTCAATTTGATTTGCACTCCCTGATTAATCAATTAGTGATCTGGAACACTTTTTCGTATACTTCTTGGCCATTTTATGATTTCTTTGGAACAATATCTTTTTCAGTCCTTAGTTCATTTTTAAAACTGGGTATTAGTCTCTTTTTGAGATTGAGTTGTAGAAGTTCCTTATAGTTTTAACATTAATTTCTTATCAGATACATGATTTCCAAATATATTGTCCTATTATATTTGCTTTTTTTCACTCTGTCAATTCTTTATTTTACTCTGCTGAAGGTTTTTAACTGAACTAGTCTCATTTATTTTTGTTTTTGTTGTCTGCGCCTGTGGTATCAATTTTATGAAATTATTGCCAAAACCAATGTTATGAAACTTTTTCTTAATGTTTTCCTTTATAAGTTTTACAGATTCAGTTCATACTTTTAGGTCGTTCATCCATTTTGAGTAAATTTTTACATATGGTATAATATAAAGGGAATCCAGATCAGAAAGGAAGAAGTAAAATTGTCCCTGTTTGCATACAACTAGACGTATAAACAGAAAATCCTAAAGATTCTATTAAAAAAATGCTTAGAACCAATAAGCAAATTCAGTGAAGTTTCAAGATACAAAATCAACCTTAAAAAAAGTCATTGTGTTTCTACACTAGAAAAAGTTATATGTAAAGGAAATTGGGAAAATAATCCCATTTACAATAGCACCAAAAAGAATAAAATACATAAGAACAAACTTAATCAAAAGGGTGAAAGTCTTATACACTGAAAACTACAAACATTGATGAAAGAAATTAAATAAGACACAAATGTAAAGACATCCTGTGTTTTTGGATGAAAGATTTAATATTGTTAATGTCCATACTAGCCAAAGTGATCTCCAAGTTCAATATCATCTCTATGAAATGCTGATAGCATTTTTGTAGAAATATAAAAAATTCTAAAATTCATATGGAATCACCAAAGACCATCTTTTTTCAATCCTGAGAAAGAACACAGCTGGAGTCATCACACTTCTTGATTTCAAAATATATTAGAAAGCTATAGTATTCAAAACAGCATTCCACTAGCATAAAAACAAACATGTAAATCAATGGAACAAAAAGAAAAGTCCAGAAATAAGTTCCTGTACATGCATTAACTGATATTTGACAAGGTTGCCAACAAATGTTGTCAAGAAAACTGAATATCTACATGCAAAAGAATAAAAACAGGCAGGCTTCTTTTTGACTCTAGGTTCCTCAGGTCACTTTTCTAAGAGCATTTACTTTGAAAACTTTCAATTATAAATTATTTTTCTATCCCTTTGAAATGTAAATCTCTTCAAAATCTTTTAGAAAGACTCCTGCCTGATTTACCACCTGGGACTATCTTTGTCAAGGTCCTGGAACCATCTCTTTCAAATGTAACCATCAATGAAGATGGTTCCCCATCTTTCAATCTGTGGAAAGACTGGGAGCCTAACTTCCTTGGCCTGAGCTCCAAGATATTAAAACTATATACTGTCATGGAGAGAGAAGAAAGTTTACTTTTCCTTCAGGTAAAGCCAATTGGTGAACACATGGTCTCAATTTCTTCACCTCAGCCCTTAAATTCTCTCACCATTAGTTTCAACAGAGTTGAATATCCAGGTGTCATATGTGTTGTCTCTCTTAATGCTCAAAGTAGTATCACAACAAGAGTAATTTCCGTTTGCCCATTTTGTCTGGTGAAACAGTCTTTAACCTAAAAATATATCAATTTTATTAAAAAAAAAAGCATCAATCTTTAAAGTACTATATAGTGTGGAGGACGGGTTTAGTTAGTAAGATTACATCATACATGATATGGCAAATATTTCAAATTTTCTTTTAATCACCTTTTCTCTTTTCACAAAATGTTCTGTACATAGCAGCTTTTATGCCTATTTTGTCTCTTTTTTCTCTTTTTACCACAAAACTTTCTTTTGAAAATCACCTTCACGACACACTGGATTTGGATTACACTCCCGAATTTGCTTGGAACACCATTCAGTTGGCATATTCTGCTAATTCATACAACAGCTACAGAAGTTTAATAATTACTTTTCGCATTCTCTGGCAACTGATTTTAATTTGATTCTTACTATAATATCATGAAATACTTATGATGCAAATAACAAAACAAATGAGTAAGTACATGCTCCAATAAAGAGTTATCTACAAAAATAGGGGGCCAAGATCATTTGACCCATCCTATATAATTTCCCAATCTTCACTCTAGATGCTCTCAAATTGTACAGGCAATGCAATAGTAATGTTCCTGGTCTCACTGCCACCACACTTGACTTACCCCCGCCTTAACAAATAAAGCACTGCAGTAGTTAAAGCTTCCTAAATGTAAAATAAACTTCCCTCAGGCATGGTAACTTGTTAACATCCATTTTTAGACATATTTGGTCTGGTTACTGCAGTAAGAACTTGAGAATGAGGTGAGCCTTTTTAAAGATTCAGCTCAGCTCTGGTTAAAGCAAAGATTCAATGAAATTTGATGTGGCTTCACAGCGGGCCAAAGGAATGGGCTAAAATTAGATAGAAACATTTTTTAAGACTTCTAAGATAAAATTGTTAAAATAACCTCTAAGGGATTTATTTCTGGGTTTTCAGTTCAATCATATGCAAAGTTTTTCAAAGATATGCTTTGCATTTCTTATGCCTATGGCAAATCAATGCATTGAAATAATAAAATAACATCCAGATGGGTGTGACCTATTAAATTTATGAATAAACTAATTAAAATATTGAGAATAAAAACAAGCCAATTCTAATGACCTGCGTAGGAAGATAAGTCTTTAAAGATGGCACAAGCCTGAGAAGTGGATATGGAGGTAACATCAGAGGTGTACATACATCAAAAATGGTTTAAAAATAAAAAAAATTAAGAAACATAACTATGCATACAAAACATGGCATATGGGCACAAATGTTTATCTTTGCTCAGTTGAATAAACAAATAAAAACATTTTTGGTTTTTTATAAACTGGCAAATTATAAGCTATTGGAATTAGCGTAAAGTTGAAATCTAAAGCTGGAGTGAAAGAAGTTAGGAGATGCAAAGAATATTCCCTTTAGAACCTCCCCTCACAAAAGCTCATAACAAGAGACACAGAATACCTGTAACGCATGCAGGAAGGCTGTGTAGCGAGCGCTGGAGAACTGTGCTAAGCCTTCAAAAAGAGCCAGAGACTTCTTTGCCCATGTCTTTCCTCAGGCCACTAACCATTATCCTCTTCCGGTCTCGCACCAGACATTTATTTTATTGGAAAAATAAAACAAACAGAGTCTGGTACCAGTCCAGTTGAGGGTAGTGGTTAGTTACCTTGTTGAAATTCGATAAATTCACCAAAGGACCATTCTCTCCCTACTTCTGCTAGGCTCCCAGGACATCAGCCTCTAGAAGTACCTTCCAGACTGATAATTAGATTATTATCTGGAGAAATTGACACCCCCAGTTATTTACACATATAGATATTTGCAGATCTCTCAAAGAAACATCAGGTCATTACTTCAACATTTGTTTTCTTATACATAGTAACATATAGCCAATGCTCTCAAAAATTTAAGGAAAGCCTCCAACATTAAAAAGTGAAGATGAGGGGCTCCTAGGTGGCTCAGTCGATTGAGTGTCCGACTTTAGCTCAGGTCAAGATCTCACTACTTGCAGGTTTGAGCCCCTCATCGGGCTCTGTGCTGACATGGAGCCCAAAGCATGCCTGGAGCCTGCTTCAGATTCTGTGTCTCACCCTCTCTCTCTGCCCTTCCCCTGCTGGCGCTCTGTCTGTTGTCTCTCTCAAAATAAGTAAACATTAAAAGTTTTTTAAAAAAATGAAGATGAAGAGCACCTGGTTGGCTCAGTTGGTAAAGCGTGTGACTCTTGATCTCAGGGTTGTGAGTTCAAGTCCCACACTGGGTGTTGAGATTAAAAAAGTTTAATGAAATAAAATTAAAAAGTCAAGATGAAAACTAATAGGCCTGTAAAAGAAACTTGAAGAGAACAGAATCAATGCAGAGAATTTAAAAAAAATGCCAAACTAAGTTGAAGTTGAAGAAATATTTGAATAAGAACCAAAAGAAAAAAGAAAAGAGAGATGATTTTTTAAATTATATTTTAAGAAGTGTAATATCCAAATAATATTAACTTCAGGAAAAAGAGATAAGGAGGGGAGCAAAACATTCTCCAAACTGAGGAACATAGGTTTCAGAATCGTCAGTTAGTGTCTAGCAATATAAATAAAGGCAGACACTCAGCAGACTCTATTACTGTGAAATAATATGTGACTGAAAATAAGCAAAAAAACCTCATAAAGACTTGAGTAGGGGGATAGAGGTGAATAATGTATAGATAATCTGTAGTAATAATTTATTTTTAAAAAATATTTTTTATTTTTTGAGAGAAAGAGAGAGAGAGAGAGAGAGAGAGAGAGAGAGAGAGAGAGAGAGAGAGGATGAGTGGAGGAGGGGCAGAGGCTCCCAGATGTCTGCGCAGAGCCTGACACCGGCTCAAACTCACCAACTGTGAGATCATGACCCCTTAACTAACTGCACCACCCAGGTGCCTCAGTAATAATTCTTTATAAATAACAACCTGGGAAGTTAGAAAAATTAGATCACTGCCCTTGAAATTCTGAAGAAATACGACACTCAATTTAGAAATCTAAATTATCAAATAAGATGAATTATCAATTATTTTTATCTAAGACATTAATTTAAACTAAACTATTAGTTAAGAAGGAGGACAGAGAAACAAAAACACTGTTTGATAAACTAATTTCCCAAATTTTAATATCTTTTATTTCTTTTCTCAAAAATTTTATGAGAAGAAAAAACTATGATTAACAAAACAAAGACTCTCAGGTAAAATACAATTAACATATGAAACATCTCTCCTCTTTTAGGATCTAGTTCTTGTGAGATTCAGTGCCAGTCTATCAAATATAAAAGCGAAAATTAGTTCTCAGAAGACTAGTAAAGTGAATAATAAATGTTTAATATGGAAAGGATTAAAAGCTATATTCCAATATTGAAATAAAATGAAAACTTGGAGCTCAAAACTCCAATAGAAACATGAGTTTCTATTCCTTGTTTTGGTTCTTCTCAGGTGTTCTGGTTCCATAATCAATGATTTGCCTAAGAAACCTACCCTCATGCGACCTACACCCTGGTGATCACATTGACGCATGAGTACATTATTGACATGAGTTCGTACATTGACATTATTGACATTGTAACCATTTGAGATTGCATCTTTGCCCTGATGATGTAATTCTAGAGTGAGGTTGAGCAAAGCCTGAACAAAGATTCTGTCTCAGACTATTGCACACATTAGGTGTCCAGTGAGTGATGTTTGCTGGAAGAATATTTCCTTCCAGTATTTTGATTTTATGTAGATTTCTTAAGTTATTTCCTTCCTTGTGGAAACATTAGAAATATTTGTAACATAAATGTATATTTATATTTATATATGTAAATAATACCTATAATGTAAACTATAATATATGTTACTCATCTCTCATTATAATTATTGTGCAAATGTAAAATTGCCTTGGGAGAAACATATTAACTGGAATACTTGAGAATTTAGCTGATGAAATTCAAAGATTCTGTAACATTAATTTTTCAACACCTGAGGGATAGTGTAACATTTTTGTGTATTGGAGAGTCAGCAAATTGTAGTTATGGAGTTATTTCAAGTAAAAACTGCTTTTAATGAAATTGTTTCTGTTTCAGGACACTGGAGAAGAAAACAAACTAGTTTTGATACAGAATGGTTTGTGAAATAGAAGTTGTTTTTAAATGTTGATTGTTTTGAAAAGTGCAAACCACAAAGTTTTTGTTGAAATAATACTCAAAATGAGTCAGAAAAATAGAAGTCTATTAGAAACAGAATTAAAAATGTTTATAAAGATAATCACTGGCTCTCAAATGTCTTCTTTTCCTTACAAACAGCATGGCCCAATTTATTAAATCTTGATATTTTAAATCTAAATAAAATTGTCACAAAAAGCATGTATTATAAACTTTGTTCTTTTCATTAAAAGAATATTATATATGGCATTTGCCTAAAGACACTCTTTCTATAAATACAAGATCTTTTAAATGTATCAAACTTTGCTTTACCAAATACTAATAACTTGAAAGATAGGTTTTCATATAATGTGATACAAATGTGCATTAATGACTGGAAAACTGAAAAGTATTTGCAGTGTCAGACTCAGAACAAATGAAATAATGCAGATACTAGTTCTTTTCCTGATAATATCATATCGTCAGCCACAGTGGGGAACGAACTTGGATTTCAATGTCCCCTCTCACTTTTTAAAAAATAAATTATTTTAATGTTTTTTAAAATTTATTTAATTTTGAGAGAGAGAGAGAGAGAGACAGTGCAAGCAGGGGAGGGGCAGAGGGAGGGAGACACAGAATCTGAAGCAGGCTCCAGGCTCTGAGCTGTCAGCACAGATCCCGATGCAGGGCTCGAACCCACAAACCATGAGATCATGACCTGAGCCAAAGCCAGACCCTCAACCAACTGAGCCACCCAGGCACCTGTCAATGTCCCCTCTCTTAATATAAATGTAGTAAAACAAGCTCACATTTCGCCACCTTCAGACACTGACTGATGATGGCATAAAAGAGTGCGATCAGTCTTCTGCAATAAAGACGTATCTAACAATGATGTTCATGAGCGCGTTACCCACACAGCATTTTTATTATCGGAGGGCTCAAAATTACTTCAAAAAAAAAAAAAGATAATGCTGCTTTAATTGCTCCTAAAATTTTATAGTTGTTTTAATGTTTATTTATTTTTGAAAGAGAGAAAGAGAGTACGTGAGTGGGAGAGAGGGCAGACAAAGAGAGAGAGGGAGAGAGAAACTCAAGCAGGCTCTACTGTCATTGCACGGTCCTGGGATGATGACCTGAGCCAAAATCAAAAGTTGGTTGCAAAATAGACTGAGCCACCCCCAGGACTTAGATTAAAAAATTTTTTTTGAATGTTTTTTATTTATTTTTGAGAGACAGAGAGAGACAACACGAGCAGGGGAGGGTCAGAGAGAGAGAGTGAGACACAGAATCCAAAGCAGGCTCCAGGCTCTGAGCTAGCTGTCAGCACAGAGCCTGACGCAGGGCTCCCCCGCTGGGACCCACCAACTGTGAGATCATGACCTGAGCCAAAGCCAGACGCTTAACGGACTGAGCCACCCAGGCGCCCCAGATTTTTTTTTTTAAAAAGGTATAAAATAGGGAGAATAGGGAGAATCTGAGTATAATTTAAACTTTCTAATAATTCCATCTTGAAATGCGAATTATTTTGTTGTTTCTACACCAACATATTTTCCCTTGATTTAAAAGTATGATGACCAGTGAAATAACATTACTGATGAATAGTTATATGATAAAAAAGGCAAACTACTGTACATTATATCTTGCTGTGGCACTTCTCATCAGTCCGCTTTACATACAAGAGAAGGAAAAAAAGAAATTGCAAGCTGAGCAAACCATAAATGATTGGCAATTAGTTTGAGGCAGAGTTAGGATTTGTTTACTAGGGTTTCTCACACTTTCCCCCACACCACAGTGCATATCCATTCTTTTTTTTTTTTAATTCCAAAGAGCAAAAGAATTTTAGCTTTGCTTTCCATGATTTATTTGAAAAGTAGTTTAAATGTAGTTTAAATTAATTATGTAGTTCATATATGTTTTTAAGCAATAATACCAGCAACTTTGAATTAAATAAACCATTATCAAAACCTTATTCCCTCAGTATCAAGGCTGATGCTTATCAAATCATCCCGGCATAGCCTGATTTGGGGATATAGCCAAGGCATCACCAGCCCTGAAGTTGGCAATAATCCATTCTTTAGATGAATTTGGAGAACCTATTCCTGCTTACTCTCACTGAGGTTTCAGAATAAAGATTCCCTTCTCCAATCCTTGTAATTTATAGTGTCTGTGCTTTAACTGATCTCTGCAATTGCTCCAGGTCAAAGGTCTTTTTTTTTTTTTAAAGATTTCTCTTTTGTCAAGCCATTCTAAAAAAATGATTACTCTGTGCTCTGCATCCCATTCCCATAGCTTTTCCTAAAAAACAAAAAAAGCCACAGAAACATATAGACATATCTAGACATCCCACTGTCCCCTCTCTTTCAGGTTGACTACTCTTTAGGGTAGTCTATCCAGAATTGTGTTTTATTTTTCTGGAATATCACATTGTGATTCACTCCCCAGCTGAATTTGCAGCAGCCTGAAAATAAATAATAACTCTCAAGCCTCACATCACTAGATCTCCCCCCATACCTGGTATGTCATCTGCATAAAGATTCAATTTTAAAGCAGTTGTCAGCACCCACATTTGGGTAGAGAAAGACCTTGGATATATATACCTAAACTAAGAAACAGTGGGATTTTGCTTCTAATTGTGACAATTTCTTGGACTTTGGCACCATTTATGGGCACACTAAAACCTAAAGAATTATCTTTGCCTGTCATTTGATTAAAGAGATTTCAAAAATTTAAATCAAATCTTTATGTGACAGTTTTAGAAATATACAGTGTACTTTTAGAGATGAAATCCAGATAGACATCAGTAATGAACAATTTGTATGAGTTGTCAGAATGTTTGCATTGTTCTTAATATCTTAGTTGATTTATTTTTATATTATCCTTTTAGCTATGCTATTTCATTTTTGAAATATTGGACATCTTAAATTGTACCATTTGAAGTATTATATCTTTTTGAAACTGTCTTTCTGAGGGAACTAGCTTTATGCTTTAAAAAGAGGTAGAGTGTGTAATGTCTGACTTGGAGACAGTGAGCTGAAGGAAAAAAACATTGTCATAAAGTTCAGGAAACTATTAAGTTATAGTTAAAACTAAGAAATAAAACTATAGAAATATGAGGAGTAGCATTGTTCCACATTTAAATATGGAAAAATAATGCATTCCAAAATACCTTTCAGAGACAATAAGATCAGAGCCCAAAATACAGAGCAAATTGAAAACAGGCTGTGTGGTTTCAATACTATTTCCTTGTCTTTTATCGTGGGTGATCATAGGAAAGGATCATATAAAAGACCTTCTGGATTCACTGTAAACTTTCTGTTAAAGACATCGCGTATACCTTGTGATTTAATGTCACTTGTATAAGGTCATATTGGACTTAAAAAGTTTCTCTGAGGAAAAATGAGACCTTTCTTTGAATAGCATATATTGGTTTTTTTACCATTCAGGTGTCTGTTGTTTTTGTTGTTTTTGTTTTCTTCTTCTTCTTCTTTTTTTCTTTTGTGTGTCCGTTGTTTTTGTTTTCTTCTTCTTCTTCTTTTTTCTTTTGTGTGTCTTATCACAGAGTTAAGTATAATGTTTAAACTTAGAAATGAGGTTAGTCCTTTCTTATGAATTTTACTGTGTCATTTGAGGAAATGCGTGATCACAAATAATTAAATATTGTCTGTGTTAGATTTAGGCACTTTTAGGCTGCAAAAATCACCTTCCCACATAAAGACCATCTCGGTTGATAAGGAATTTTTATGAGGGCTTAAGGAAAACTAGGTCATGGCTCGACCTGCCTCAGGTTGAAACCCGAGTGAAGTGAGGAGTGTGGCTCAGGGCACAGAGCGCTCACAGGGCGCAGCGGCCTCTCCGGTGGACCAGCTGGACAAACTGGCCAGCTCCTCATTTCCTCAGCAGGCGGGACATGTTGCTCCCCCGCTCCAATAACCCTGCGTATGCTGTGGCTCCTTCCTCTCCCCTTTCCTGATCCTTCCTTCTGATACCATAAATATCCCTCTGCCTCTCAACTTCTGCTTTTCTGTGGCTTTCCCTTGACACGACCTCAGCTCAATGACTCTTGTTTCTGTCTCTTTGAGTCCTCTTCTTTCAGCTGAGTTTCATTCTCCGGGATTTTCTCATATACCTAAGAAGGATTTTAATATATTCCGGTCATAATCCAGGATGGTGAGATGTATTGGGAAACATCAGAAAGACGTGACTGCAGATTGACTGTGAGCTAGACAGGCACTCGAGCCCCCAGCCTTGGAATGTGGGTTCAGCCTTCCTTTCCTACTCTCAGAGGCTACTCCAAAAAGAAGGCCTTGAGATGCTGCCCTCGTGTTGAGAACATCCGCAGAGTATGCGTGACTGACCCAGTTATGGTCTCTGTAAATCTCTCAGATTTGGCAGGTGGTTGAGGGGGTCCATTCATCTTGCTCCTGGCCAACATAAGGCTCCTGTGTAAGTTCCCTGGACTTACTAAAATTGTCATCCTCCAACCTGGAGAAGTTCCCATCAGATGAAACATCAATGTGCAGTTAGGTAGAGATCCTTTTTATGGCAACAAGTAGGCCATTGCTTAGTCTGTTCATGACTATCTGGTGGTTTCCGATTCTGCCATCTTTAGCCAGAGCAATAGTAGCAGGTGAGGCAAGAAACTGAGCTCTATGAAGCCCTTGGTCTTCAATGTTCTTTGAATGTCAGAAAATTATAGGTCATCTTCAGTACCAAGAACTATATTGGCTCCTGATATAAGGAAAAAAATATACATGTTTCACAGTTTATTTTAAGAGAGATATATATTTTATACTATAGATGCAATGTACTATATTTCAATGTATTCATTTTCTTTACTTTAAAATGTACCACATATTCTGTTTTTATTTTTAATATGGCAAGTTGCCTTTTTACTTTTCAGTGTATGGAGAAAAATACAAATAGCCTTATGTGCAAAATGCCCAGAAAATTAATTTGAGTTTATAAATAGAATTTTAAGTTACCTAACAAAGTATTAAAAGTATAATAGAAATTGGGTTCCCAAACATGTGGAAATTATTAATTTTGCTGAAGTAATAACTTAGATCACATGTTTTCATAAGTCTAAGAATGGACATTTAATTTAAAAAATGCATTTATTCAATTATTTATAAATGCACTATTTGTCTGAAGATATTGACAAATTTTGCAATTACATCATATGAAATTATAGGAATGGAAATCATGTGCTATAAATGCATATATAATATATAAGAATATATAATATATAATTTTTCTCACCATCTCAGGCACTACCTTCCAGACAATCAGGTACTATCTGCTTTTCTGTAAGTCAGTTCTTCTCTCTGTTATGGTCATAAAAATGATAACATCAAGTTTTAGCCTTATTCTTATTCCAGAGTCTGTGCTCCCTGTGTCCTTTGTGAGAGGGAATAATGATCTTCATATCAGAGATCACTTGAAGATCTCAGGTAATTTACTCAGATCATAGGGTCATCCACCTATTCCTTGTTTCTTGAACTTCGTCTCAGCTTTAAAATTTAGGTTACCCTCTTTCATTACCAACAGTCAAAATTTAACTTTCTTCTTTGCTCTCCTTTCTCTTCTTTCACATTTTAACTAGCAACATCAAGATTTCTTGTCTATTTGAAAGTGTTTGCTAATTTATGCTGACTTAGCCTCTTTAGAAATCACAGGAGTCTTGAAAACTGTCCTAAGATTTTTTTTTTTTGCATTATCTGCTGAGTAGTATTTCTGAATATGCATTACCTTTTTTCCCAATAGAATTCCCTGACAAACGATATTTTATCTTGTCCACTAAACTTCTGCAAATCTGACTGCTTGTTTGAATCAGTGAATGTTTTCCCCTATATTCTCTTTGGAAGGCTCTCTTTTCTTTAGCCAAGATTATCTTATGTGGAATCTGTATCACTTCAACAATAATTGAGCTTTAATTAAATTACGCCATTTAAGATTTTAAAAATTGAGATATAATTGAATGTAATGTTATATTAGTTCCAAATGTACAATGTAATGATTTGATATTTGTATATATTGTGAAATAATCATTATAATAAGTCTAGTTAACATTCATCACCTTACCTAGTTAACAATTCTTTTCTTATATGAAGATTTTTAATAACTACTGTTAGTAATTTTCAGTATATGCAAAATAGTATTATCTACCCTACTGTACACTACATCCTCAAATAAATCATTTAAGTCTTTTAATGTTTTTTTTAAATTTATTTTTGAGAGACAGAGAGAGACAGTGCAAGCAGGGGAGAGTCAGAGAGAGAGGGAGACACAGAACCTGAAGCAGGCTCCAGGCTTTGAGCTGTCAGCACAGAGCCCGACGTGGGGCTCGAATCCACAAACCGTGAGATCATGACCTGAGCTGAAGTCGGACGCTTAACTGACTGAGCCACCCAAGCGCCCCAAGACTTTTAATAATATAGGTGTGTCCTCTTTTTTAACACACATTATGAAGTATCTACATGCAAAATATTTAACGCATTCCCTTAGTGACAGCCAGTATATTTCCTTCAGGTGTAAATACTCTAAATGTCTTTATCTCTAATATAAGGATAAATTGGAATTATTAAAACTATTAAAATCAATAGTGTTATTAGCATTTCCTGGGGAAATATAAATTTGGGGTGCTATGGTGATATTTTTGGCTGAATAAATGTGACAAGATATTTGTTTCAGAAATAAAGGGTTGGGCAATGTGTCATTATGTCACATTCTAAAAAATAGACAAAAATAAGTTTTTGTATTTGTTTTTATTGTTTTGTTTCTGCATATGATCATTGTTTGTTGTAATGCTTAAGATTCCTGTATTTGTCAATCTATGAGAACAACAACAACAACAAAAAAAAACCCAAAAAGGGGAGAGTTGGCATAACCAGAGTAGAAAGAAGCTAAAACTAAGTGTAAATAAAAATTGTGGCATCATTTCAAAAGATCAATTCTAGTAATCAGAAACCCTAAATAAATGTTTTAGGAAATGGTAAGTCATGGAATATCTCAGAGTTTCTGATTATGTTGTCCTCTATTGAAGGGCAATAAATCAACTAACAGACTTCAGCATTCATGCATTAAAAACGGGATAGGTAGGCCTTATTTCTTGTTACATTCTAGTGTCTGAAATGTATAGCTACTCTATTATTCCAAAATTACACCATAGTCTTGTGTAGAAAACGAAATACTCTTGAATTATTTACATAATAAGCAGATGTGGAGATTTCTTTCATTTTTAAATATAACAAACCTCTTTATATGAAATAATTAGGAGTCATTCTTGCTTGCTTGATCAAAACCCTTTTAAGATGGGAAATAAAAAATGGAATATAAATATGAGTTACTATTTTATTTTAACCTACCCATGAAGGCTACCTAATAGTTATTGAATACAGGGCTTTATTGGGAGCCTTGGTGGCTCAGTTGGTTAAGCCTCTGACTTCGGCTCAGGTCAGATCTCACATTCGTGGGTTCAAGCCCCACGTTGGGCTCTGTGCTGGCAGCCAGCTCAGAGCCTGGAGCCTGCTTCCGGTTCTGTGTCTCCTTCTCTCTCTGCCCCTCCCCCTCTCATGCTCTGTCTCTCTCTGTATCAAAAATAAATAAAACATTAAAAAAATTTGAATACAGGGCTTTATTTACTACCATCCTTTTGATTTTGGTCATCCACACTACTTCTGTAAGACGTGACCTACAATATTCAGTTGCCATTTTCTTCATGAGCAATAGGAATATAAAGTACTCACCCTCCTTGATATTACATTCCCACGCACTCCATTGTTACTTCCTTCAGAGCTAATACAAAAATGGGTGGTTGTTATTATTGTTGGAGCATGTAAAGCTATTTGCATATCAATCAATTTCCAATTGGAGAATTTTTTTGTACATAGAAACAATAAAAGTGAGCACCCTGTATGCTTAAGGGGTGAGTGTGGAGTGGCAGTTATTCTGGTAAGTCTAATAAATGCATGCTGGTGAAGAAGGTCTACTAGACTCACCTTTGTTTTCTCTTCATTGTGAGTAGACACAATGCACATGAACGTGATATTACCTAGAGAGTAAAACCATTTGCCCTTAAAGGTGCTTAAATGCCATATCTTTAATTGGTATTTTTATATGATAAATATTTCCTGCCAATTTATATAGAAATTTTATGGGTCTAATTGGCTAATACTTTAAGTGTGCAATTTTCTGTATGCATAGCATATAATAATGAAGCCATATTTGATTTCTAAATATCTCAAGAGAATTATAAAATTCTTAGAGAAGGGTACAATATTAAGACTTAAAACATTTCAATACTATTATTATTAGGTGGGATTTCATCATCCTTTTTGTTACTGTCATTGGCTTATTTGTTTTAGTATTGATACATTTGCAGACCATTTATACTATACAAAAATTTTTTAAATGTGTATTTGTTTTTGAGAGACAGATATAGAACACAAGAAGGGGAGGGACAGAGAGGGAGACACAGAATCCAAAGCAGGTTCCAGGATCTGAGCTGTCAGCACAGATCCCAACATGAGACTCAAACTCAAAAACCACAAGGTCATGACCTGAGTCAAAGTCAGATGCTTAACTGACTGAGCCACTCAGGTGACCTTACCAAAAAAAATTACCTAACTTGTAGAATAAACTTGGTTTATTGTTTTGATTTTGTTTTGTCTCCTGTTCTGAAATAAACTCCAGAGATCTGTAAATTCACAGACTCTAGGACCCAGAAGACAGTAATGAAAAAACAAACAAAAATATCAAACAAGGTTATTGGATGTCTTATTGTTCTTTTAAGCTATTATTTTCCAGAACTTTCTAAGTATTGCAAGTGGCACACTTATAATTCATCTATTTTTAAACTATATATTATTCTTTCAAAAATTGCTTATAGTTACTCAATATTTACTATGTGTTAGATATTGTCCCCAGGAGCTTAAGTATATTAACACATTTAATAGTCTCAATTTTGCAATGTCAATTAGGTCCTATTTTCATCTTCATTTTGAAAATGTGGAAATTTGGGCAAAGAATAGTTAAGTGACATGGTCAAATGATAAAAAAAAATGATAGAATTAAGTTTCATACTCAGCTAATCTGTCCTTAGAAAGTACATTACACTAAGCTATATGAAAATAAAATTAATCAATTTACTTAGATATTTTAGATAGTAAAGTGGGTTTTGAACTTAACACCTATTTTACATTTGCATGCATATTTGATGAAGAAAGAAACAAATCCCCCCCTTCTTCCACTGTGTCTTTCAAACTGCTATGCAAAAGAATGTGTGATATGAGAAAGCAAAATGAATTACTAAAAAGGTGAAACTGACTCTTGAAATTCTATGAAATTACAGGTAATGTTAAGACAGAAAAGGAAGTCATAACCTCTTTGTTTGTTTTTCTTTTTCTTTTTAAGAAATACTGAATGAACAGAATCTATAAGAGCATGGATTCACAAAGATGCTTCTAAAAGTAGGAAAATTAGCAAACAAACAAAATATTCTGACAATCACAAAGCTGGCCTCCATTTCTGGTGAGAATAAATGAAAGTATTTCAATATTAAAATTGTCAATTTCTAACAGAGTGCACTGCCATATGTAACCTGCTGAGTACAATTCTCAGATGTTTATGGCCAGCTTTGCAGAAAAAAAAAAACAACCAACCAGTTGTAGTGTGTTTGTCTTCTCAGCAGAAACACTATTTGGAAAATTTCATTAAAAATAAATCTTAACCAATACCACAATGAATACCATTAATCATGTAAAATCTCTTTCTAATTTCTAGTTATAAAACTCTTCTATTATTTAGAAATTTGCTGTACCATTCATTTAGGAGGGAAAAAAATGAAGCAAGAAAATAACTTCGTATCACAAGTTTGGGCTTAATAATGAAAGTCAGCAAGACTATGTTGTTCACAGAACAAAGGTATAAAAATCAAAAGCCCTAGGCTCTTGTCCTGTTTATTTGAGAATGGTGTTTAACTCACCCGAGCTCCAGAATCCTCATCTATAATATGAGGATATTCATACCAGAGAAATCATCTTTTCTGAGCTTTTTAACATGTGTAATATATTAAACATATGTTCATATGACTTATTACAAAAGTAATTAAAACTAATTTCATTTTTTATTTTTGCAAAATAACTGAATAAAAATATAAATATTTAAATTCTATAATAAGTTTTTAACTAATTAATTATCTTATTGTCAATATATTCATATATAATCTTTAATATATTGGTAAAATATTTTCAATGAAATCAGTAATTTAAGCGTGTGATTCCATTATAAAGATTTTGATTTTCAGTATTGCTAAAATTTTTAATATTTAATAAACCCTCATTCTAGAAAACAATTTAACTCATTTAATTAGTTAAATGCGATTTCATGTAATTGGCTTAAAGCAGAAGGTAAATCAGCAATCACCCTAATTCATTAATTAATAATTCTACATTTAATTTATTGGGTGTATAAGAGAGACATTAAGATGATAGAGATTTAGATAGTTTCTCCTCAACAGAGAAAAAAAATGATAGCAAATATTTTCCTAATTTATAGAACAGTCTTTTACACATCAGGTTAAGGACAAAACACATAGATTTCTACAACATAGAACTACTAAATAGAAACAATTTTATGATTCAGTTGACTTCATATCGCTTTGATCAATACTCCAACTTCAGTGTCCATATAACATACAACCTTGCTATATTATCAGGATTATGTCTTTCAGAACAATGGAGATGAAAGCACTGTTCTGTTGCATGTGGGTCGGACTATACCTGCATCTTCTTTCCTTCAAATTGTCTCATCTGAAGAAGAGTGATAGTGAAGTGAAGCCTGCTCAGTGACAGCAGCAAGGCCCATGTGGGAGCTTAAAGGCATAACATGACTTATGATGGACGCTCTTATATGGAAGACAAATTATGTTTGTGTTCTCTGTGGCACCAGATAAATGTTCAAATGAGTAGAGTTCCGGGAAGGATATCCTCTGATCAGTCTCTTTTTGAGCTCAGCTCGGCCAATCGAAAAACTGCAGTCATTTTATGAACAAATAAGGAGACTTAATTTATCTGCTTCTTTGTTCACAGAATAAGGAAAATAAAAAGTGGAGTAACATAAACAGTAGGAAGAAGGAGCAGTACCCAGTGGAACATAGGGAAGTACTAACAGTGTCAAGGCAAGTCTGTGATGCCAAACAGATGTTTTGATGTTTAAATGGCAGGGATAATAAGCCTAAGCAGCCTTGCTGACCAGCAGACATTACTCTGTAGAACAGAAGAGGGTTACTGGTGCCAAGCAGATTCAGTTGAAACGGATACAGTGAGGCTTGAGGCAACCCAAAACAAGAACCCTGTCTGTAAGCACCAGTCCAGTACCACTGGGACATTCCAGCAATTCTTGGAGTGAGGATGTGTTTGTTTCCTATTGTTACTTTAGCAAATTACCGCAAACTTGGTGGCTTAAAACAAAACCAAGAGTTTAAGCTCAGAAGTCTAAGCTAGACGGGCAGCAGGCTTTCAAGGAGTCTGAATGCATTTCCAAATCTTCTAGTTTCTAGAGCCTGCCCACATTCCTTGGCTCAGATCCCTTCAACACTCAGGCATCTACGACCATCCTCTGATGTCCTTGTCTAACTCTGATTTTTTTACTTTTCTTCTTTCACTCACAAGGATTACAATGATTACTTTGAGCCCCTTAGATAAGCCAGAATTCGCTCACCATCTCAGGATCCTTAACCACATCTGCAAAGTCCCTTTTGCCATGGGAGATAAGACATTGACAGCTTTCTGGCATCAGGACATGACATCATTGGGAAACCATTTTTCTGTATACCACAAGGGAGACATTTTTATCAATCTTAGG
>NC_043703.1:22485492-22598518 GCF_006229205.1 Suricata suricatta
TGTTACAACACTCGTCCTATATGACAGTCAATTCATCTCGTAAACGATGTCATATGCTTTCATTAAAAAAATGAGTCACATCAAACAATTGCGTTAAGACATAAGTGATGGTATTATAGGCTAACTTTCTATTTAGTAAACATATTTTAAGAGTGAGATAGGTACTTGGATCAAACTGTTTTTTGGACCATTTCAAAATCCTTCGGCAATACATTTTTCTCCAGCCACTGATAGAGACACTGGTTTCACAGAGACTCTGCAGACAAAATCAGGCAGTGCCTCACCTAAGGCCAATGCTGCCTTAGGGGTTCTCTGATGTGGACACGTAGGTATCTTGAAAGCTGCTCCACACTCACACTGATGCAGCTTAGAAGTGACCCAGCAATTAATTCCATGAGGTCATTCTTGGAAAGGTGAAGAGGAGACCGTGGTAAGTGCTTTCCCGTTCCATTCCAGGCAGCCTGTGCCGAGACATATTTTATAAGTGTCTGACATGTTCCCTAAGGAGCATCTGTCACTCATTTTACTGCTTACTTAAATGCTGTGTCTCATTACTGACTTTTCCTTATTCATTGTTTTGTCTCCTCAACTCTAACTCCTATTTGCTGAAATTTCTAAATAATCTGCTTGCAGTGAAAGCCTTTGTCTCCTGCTATCTTTTGAAAAAACTAATGTTAAAATAGTATTTCTCTGTCTGAGATGATTTAGCCAGAATGGAGTAAAGCCAAGTGCATGGCTTACTGCCATATAAATCTGAATACCAAGGTAAGTGCTACCAATTTGTGACTTTAGCCTTAATCTGCTCATATATGAATGGATTTTCATGTATGCCTTAGAGATCTGTGCAAGACCTGAAGGGAAGCCAAACAGAAAATACGTGCTAATTGATAAATATGAAAGCTGCTTGAGGACAAAAACCAAACAAAAAACCCCCGCATTTCTGAGTTTCCTATGAGTTTATGCTTAAAGGAAAAAAAATTGCAATTTATATATCAGATACCTGATTCAGAGTTTTATTACTAAATCCTTTTTAATAATGAATTCTTTAAGTGTACTGGAAGTACACTTGGAAGCAATTTGCTTTAATATAATACCAACAATTTCTCCAAAACAAGAAGTTTTCATTCAGAAATACTTCTATTCACTCTTTTTCTTTAAGATTTTACATTTTTAATGTTTATTTTTGAGAGAGAGAGAGAGAGAGAGAGAGAGAGAGGGAGAGAAACAGAACCCATAGCAAGCTCTACACTAACAACACAGAGGGCTCGAACTCACAAACCAGGAGATTATGACCTGAGCTGAAGTCGCATGTTCAACTGACTGAGCCACCCAAGGTGCCTCACCCCATTCACTCTTTTAATAATATTTGAGTATCTATTACAAATGAATATTTGTTAAATTCCTATTATTTAAAATATTTAAATACTATTTTTAATATATATTTAATGTTTGTTTAGTTTTGAGAGAGAGAGAAAGAAACAGAGCACAAGCATGGGAGGGGCAGAGAGAGAGAGGGAGACATGGAATCCCCAGCAGGCTCCAGACTCTGAGCTGTCAGCAGATAGCCCCACATGGGGCTTGACTCACAAACCACAAGATCATGACCTGAGCTAAAGCTGTATGCTTAACTGACTGAGCCACCAAGGTGTCTCTTTAATATGTATTTTTGAAGTTTATTTTATTTTGAGAGAGAGAGTGTGAGGAGGGGAGGGACAGAGAAAAGAGAGGAAGAGAGAATCCCAAGCAGGGATCCCAAGTGCTGTCAGTACAGAGGTCCATGCAGGGCTCGAACCTAGACTATCATGAGATCATGACCTGCACCAAAACCAAGAGTTGGACACAATTAACTGAGCCACACAGGAGCCCCTAATATTATTCTTAAAAGGATTGGTTAGGGGTGCCTGGGTGGCTCAGTCAGTTGTGTGCCTGACTTGATTTTCAGCTCAGGTCATGATTCCAGGATCATGGTATCAGCCTCCATTTCAGGCTCCATGCTCTCCCTCTTTCTCTCTCCCTCTACTCCTCTCCACACTTGCACTCTCTTTCTCTAAAAAAAGAGAAAGATTGATCATGGGAGATTGATAACCTAATTCATAAACTGAATTTACTCATAATAATATTATTCTTAAAGGAACTAATTATTTGTCTTGGCAAAGATTCTAAGACCTTTTCATCTAGCTTACTATAAGAGATAATAAAATATTACTATAACAATGTAACAAAAATAGTTTTCTAATACAATTAAATCAAAATACATTTTCTATTAATAGTAGTTGAATATTTTAGTTAGATTTGAAAATATGTGGTAATGTGAGGTAAAAATAGAAGAACATGGCTGACATCACTTGGTGAAGTTTCACAATTGTAGGCACATGTGAAATCTAAGATATCTTTCAAGTTATCCAATCAATTCACCAGATTGTACTTTGAATGGCTGATGGGGAGTGGCAAGGTTGCCGACTTTTTATTCTGAAACTAAAATTTAACATTATCTACTTTCTGTAAAACTTGTCTGGGGAACCCCACTGTCAGGAGACACACATTGTCTCATTTAATCTTTAGAACAACAATGTATGTTGAGTATTATTCCTATTATGTACCCAAAGACATGGAACGACTTAACCTCTGTCATACGGGTGGCAGAGCCTCGGGTCAAACCCGGAGCTTCCAGACTCTGAAGACACTGTTCTTAATCATATTGTCCATTGAAGAACGTGGTTTGTACAATGCAGTATGTACAAAAGACATACTTGATTGAAGTCGCTTATGAACAGTGACCATTCTAACAAAGAAATATACGCTATCCACAAGTCTGTAATGGATTTCATTTTATTTTCAATTTCTCATATTTTTGCACCATGGCAAGAGCATGTTAATTCCAACATTTCGTATTTCTTGAGTTTCATGTACATGCTATTTTAAATTATATTCTTTGCACTTCAGAAATAGTATCCTTTAAATAAAAAAAATCAAATAGATTTGTTTAATTAATAAAAAAGTAGACACTACCATTATTTGTTCATGATTATTAAATAAATACATAAATAAAATAGTTTCTAAAATTATCACCCCATGTTTTGCTAAATCAGTTCAAATATCAATTTATGTCAATTTCTCAATCAATGTTCATATGGACAACAGGTGTTATGCTAAGTGTATAGTCATAGGGCTTTCACAAGAGTTTGGAAAGTAAATTAAAAACATATATACTAATGAGAACAATAAGGCTTAGAATTTAGTTGTTTTGTTGAAGAGCAAATTGGAAATTATTACTTTGTTTATTATGTAAGTACATTGTTCCTTGTGCAGAACTTTTGAGACAACTTAAGGCAGAAGAAGAATTAATTAGACAGTAAAAAAATCATTAGAAGTAGCAAATCAGGAAAAAGGGAAATATGCCTCAATCTCACATTTGGCTTTGATCTTCTTAAAGGAAAAGGAAAATAAAAGGAAGCTTATTATTTATATGGTTCATTTGATCTTAAAGGAGGAAGTATACCAGTGCTTTAGGGAATATAAATTTTTTTAAGAACTGCAAAATACTGTCAAGTAAATATGTCACAAAGATTTCATACAATGAACACCGACTGAAGTAATAAGTAATTTCTTCAAAAATAGCCTTACATTTCTTGAGTTTCACGTACATGCTTGAGTTTCACGTACCCATGTCTTTGGGTACATAATAGGAATAATAATACTCAATTTACATGGTTTTTCTAAAGATTAAATGAGATAATGTGTGTCTCCTGACAGTGGGGTTCCCCAGACAAGTTCTACAGAAAGTAGATAATGTTAAATTTTAGTTTCAGAATATGGTGTTACTGTATATTGTGTGTTAACAAAAGCTATAAGGAATAGTAAAACAAGTGTTAAGGTGAAATCGTGAGAGATTAAATGAATGTGATCAAACGTGGTCCAAACATAAAATGTAAAATTGTGGGTCTCTTAGGTAATCTTCAGTCTTTAAAAGTGTCAATTCTCTTTCTCAGGCTTACTTGGGAATAGGATAACGGCAGTTCCTGTTAACCCCTGGATGGCTGGCACTCTGCATTGTTGAGAGGGCACACGCATGCCTTGGAAACCAGATGGGCTTATCACAGTGTTGGCATGAAAAGCCTACCCAGTATTTGTCTTCCGCGTGGGGTGGGGGGAGGGCCTTTGGACTTCAATAGGAAGACATACAGAGTTTTAGCAACTCTAAAAATTATAAGAAGGAAGGCATAATTGTTTTCTCAGAATATTTCAGATGGGAGACCCTGTGTGGCTCAGTTAAGTGTCTGATTTTGTTTCAGGTCATCATCTTGCCATCGGTGAGTTTGCACCCACTTTCAGCTCTGTGCTGACAGTGGGAAGTCTGCTGTTCCTCCCCCATCTGTGGGCACTCTCTCTCTCTCAATAAATAAATAATCTTAAAAAAGAAATTTCAGAGGGCTATTCAAACATTCAACAAATAGATAATATTTATATATTAAGCTCTCCCAAATGTGCCAGTGCTCATGAAGTCCAGGATTTGGTGGGAGATAGGCCCACAGTCATAACAAAAGTGTGGACAGCAATGCTAGAAAATAAAGAGTACTGTCAGAACAGAGAAAAAGGATGGGATTTAATGCCCCGTTAGTGTCTAAAGTATTTAAATGCTTTATAAGTGCATAAGAAATTAATGTAAACAAGAGAAAAGATGACTATGATATCATAACGTTCCATAATACTGCCTAACAATCTTTTTCAAGGCAATCACACATACAAGCTGTATACTGTAACCACTAGGATCCATTACGCAGCCTTACCAGGAAAAGAAAGACAATGGCAGACAATTTCTTCACTTTCTTCTTTCAGGGAGTTTCATAGCTCACTCACTCCATTGAGGCATTTGTCAAATACTTCTCTAAGGAGTCATCCTTGACTACAGACGCCCTTGTACTGTTTGTCCAGCTTCATCTCCTTCTGTCCTCATGATGGTTTATGCAAGTGATGTCCGTAAGATATTATATCACGCATTTGTCTGTCCTTTATTACAACAACCATAATGTGAACTCGAAAAACAGAGTTTATTTTCAGTGCTTCATCCCAGCCCCAGAGGAGTGTCTGGTGTTTATTACTTTCTTGGTAAGTATTTATTCAAAGAATCAATTAATGGACCCATCTGACCTTCTAAATTTTCCTAGCCTATTTTCAGAAATAAATCAATGGCCATTATAAAACAAAATAGAACAAAAATTGAAAATCATACTGTCTGATTGAGATCATTGTGAAATACCTACCACTACATTTATCATATTTAATAATTCCAAAAACTGTACAGAAGGATGATCTTACAGAATACAAGATTCTATCATTTTCTCCTACAAGATAACCTTGGAATCTCATGTCTCTTTGGTTTCCACAGCGAAACATTTCAGAATTGCTTTGTGAGGATTGCTAACAAGAATAATTGGCAAGAAATAATTTCTTCAACATTGCCTTGAGCTTTTTTTTTTGCCTTTGTATTTGTGTGTGTATGTATATTTGTGAGTGTTGTGTTGTTGGGGTGAGTCTGAAGAACTTATAGACTGGGGAAACTTGCTGGTAAAATATAAAGAACAACAGTAATTTAATCAGTGTGATTATGTCATTATAGGAAGCAATCAAAACAAGCAAAAAGGGATTGAAGGGATTGACTACTACATAGTTTTAGATTTGTATAATTAAGAGGTAATCAATACGTGTACAAATTACATCATTAATCTTTGTTGTTGTTGTTTTTGAGAGAGAGAGAATGTACGTATGAGAGTGGGGAGAAACAGAGGGAGAGGAAGAGACAGAATCTTAAGCAGCCTCCAGCCAGAGCAGAGCCCAATTCAGGGCTCACTTGATCTCAGGACTCTGAGGTCAGACCTGAGCTGAAATCAAGAGTCGGTAGCTCAACTCATCAAGGTACCCAGATGCTCCTCATCCATCTTTTTAAATAGAGTACACCTTTACATTCAGGAGAACTTTGGGTTTTGTATATATTAACATCAATTTTCCATTTTAAGCACAAGTGAGCACAATATACATTGAGAAGATAGAAGTATTCATCTCTCTTCCCCTTCACAGGAATAACCATGTTCCAAAATTCAGGGGGATGATTTTATGGTCCAGGACATAGTGCCCTCTGGGGATGGAGCTTTCACAACTGCCTTGTGGGAGCAAGGGCATGAAAACAATTTGCTCTCATTTGCCTATCTCAATTTCTCATAGACTGCCCTAGCAATGTTTCTTTAAAGATTTATTCACTATGTTCTTAACTGATATTATACATTTATTTATTTAAGTTGTTGAAAACATACAAGTTTAGGAAACATGGTTTTGGAGAGCGATATTTAACCCCACACACTCTTGCCTATGCCCCAACTTCTGAATGATGATGTAATGGAAAACAACGTTGCAGATCCAGTAAGACCTGGATTTGATTCCTGGATCTGGATAACTGATAATTACCATGTATGAACTTATTTTTTTCTCAGAATTAAGTCAGTACAAGAATGTTTACCCTCTCTCACATTTGTACTATTGTATAAAATATAGCATTTTATGCAGCTAACACAATGCTTGCTACCTAGAAGGTCATAAGGAATTCCAGTTTCTTTCCATTCTGCTTTCTCTCCCTGTCTCCACCCTATAATCAGAACAGTAAAATGCACCACACCAGGTAGCAGCTTCCAAAAGGCAGCTTCAGGTTGAGGGACATTCCCAGGACAGGAGGGAAGTGGTCCACGCCACATCAGAATAACCCATGTGTGAAAGTATGTCCCCTCTTCAACTCAGCGATCTACCCTGTCACAGTATACACACAGACAGCATTTCAAACAGAGTTGGAGCAGGCATGACTTACTCTGTTACTATTTAAAGAATGATAAAATTCCCTTTACAATTCAAGGGCCCTAAAGAAAATGGAAAGGAACATGTGTATGAAAGTAAGGATGAAGCAGAGTCATTCTGAAGGACACAAAGAAGAGCTATAAACAACTAGTACTGAGTTTCTGTGAAATAGAAAAAGGAAGATATTCACATCCGTATTTCTACCAGGATTCAAGGGCTATGATCTGATGAAGCAAATTGGTGGAGGTGGTTCAATTATGATACATGTGGTCCCTGGGTTTTCTTGTACAGCCTCCCTTTCCCATTGTAAAATGCAAATGTAAGTGCTTTATCTTTTTAATATAAAGCTCTTGCCTTAGACTATTGGGAATATACCTGCTATGGTCAGGACCATGTGTCTAATGTTGCCCAGTATCTACTCCCAGGGTATCAGTTTATGTGTTCAAGAAGGAAACAAAGAAAGAAAATACAGACTGCATAATGTCCAGCAAAGCACTTTTTCTTTAGGAATTTTAACATTTTGTTAAAATGTTTGTTTAGTTTTTAAAAATTCTTTTTCTTTTTTAAGAAAAATGTGATAGTCAAGGTTGTATTAAAGATACACTCTTTGGATATGGTCATCTTCAAGATTCATGTAATAAAACTTCTATTTCGTTTTTAAAATTTGTTAATGTTTATTATTTTTGAGAGAGAAGGAGACAGAGAGCAAGCAGGGGAGAGGCAGAGAGAGATGGAGACACTGAATCAGAAGCAGGCTCCAGGCTCTGAGCTGCCAGCACAGAGCCCAATGCAGGGCTCGAACTCACAGACCATGAGATCATGACCTGAGCTGAAGTTGGCCGCTTAACAGACTGAGCCACCCAGGCACCCCTAAAATTTATATTTCAAATGACAAGAACAATTATAGTTGATGACATAAATATATGGTGGATATACAGTTTTAAGTGTTCTTAAAAATATTAAACAAATATTCTCTGTGTGATTTATCGGTATAGTTGAGGCAACTATTTTCTTAATTGGAAACATGGTACTAATTTCTACTACCAGCTCTTTTCATAAAGTAAATGGTCAGTTTCTCTAATGCAGAAAAATTTTATATTCTTAAGTATGAATTCATTTACTTTTTGAATACAATATATTTTTAAAGTAAAAATGCAAAGCAAACTATTGTAGCCAAGTAGCCGAAAGCAATGCTGTCATGTCCTTGAAACCTACTTTGAATGTGTAAATTCAAGTGCAATCTATGCTTGTTGTTTGACTCACCTCTAGTTTCCAACAGCTCATATTATACTTTCCTATAAAAGAGGAAAACTACCATGATTATAGCGACAGAAGCCTCATTTGTAAAGCAGATGTTCCGTATGAACAGGCAAAGGTTTTCTAGAAGTCATAGTAACCATATGTTTTCATTTTAATATCAAATAAAAGTGTTATTTTCAAATGTGAAAGTAGATTTAAATTGAATTATGCATTGGAACTAGCTCCAAACCATTTGGAGCTCGCCATGAAATGTTCACTATATATTAATTCTTTGATTTAATATGAATGTGCATATTTACATAGATGACATATAATATGGACTATATGCACACAACAACACCAGAAAAAGGTGTCTTGTCCACGGTGCTTCGGTGTTGGTATCTGTGTAGTCACGTAGGAATTGCTTTATCTTGTTTATTATAATATATTTGTGTTTTCTCCTAAACACATGAGTCAAAGGCTCATCTCCAGTCAGGTGAAAAGGCGAAAATCTGAGTGACTGACGTTACATGAGTATGTATAAAACACACGCACATGTGATATGTGAGCATAGACTATTGATGCTCAGAATCAAATCAATGTATACTGATTTCGTATATTTGTGATTCATTTGGCTTTTAGTTTCACATACACAAACACTTGCCTCAACATGTGACAATAAATGCAACGCATGTAAATACTGATATGCACGCCCCTTCATAAATAAAGATGAATTACATACGCCTTTGCACATTTCAACAAGCCTTCAGCATATGCTATCATTTCAAAACCGTCAGCTGATGGCTTGATTTTCTATTTTCCTGTGAAAAGAGACAAAATCTGTCTCCTTACTCTGCCTTTTCTTCCGTTTCCAAGAAAAGCCAGTCCTTGCTTCTTGTAATTGTGAAAGTTTCAATATATCGACGAGGTGAATATCATCTGCCTTTATTCTCTTGCATTTTTCTTTTTCCACTTTCTTCTCTGTTTTTCCAAATGTCTTACGCATACGCTCATATTTATTTTGTCTAAAAAATCACCCAGATAATAAAGGTTAATCAGTCAGGTAATCGAGGTTCATGTAAGCGGTAACAGGCTATGTGGATACACTGTTGGTGTGATGGAAGGAAAATGGCACCTGATCTCCGTGGTCTTTCTTTCAAAATTCAACAACCAAATCTAATCATGAGTTAACAACAGACAAATGCCCACTGACATTCCCTGCAATACCTACCCAGGACTCTTGAAAGCTCTCAAGGACATAAAAACAAGGAAAATGTGAGAAACAGCTCAGACGAGCTTAAGGAGGCATGAGGACAAAATGTAACATGGTGTCCTGCAACAGAAAAAAGTAGGTAAAAACTTAGGAAATCTGGATAACATAGGCCTTTAGTGAGTTACTTATTAATATTTCCTCATTAATGGCGGCAAATAAACCATAGTGATTTAGATAGATATTAACAAATAGGGAAATTGGATCTGTAATATATGAGAATTTCTCTGCTTATCTTTTTTTAAACTTGTTTATTTTGAGAGGGAGAGAGTCAGGGGGAGGGGCAGAGAGAGAGGGAGAGATAGCATCTCTTCCAATGAAAAGATATTCCTATGCTTCTGCTGCCTGAAAATCTCCCCTCACCCATATCCATATCGCATACTTCCTTGTCTACTTCAAGTTTTTTTTCTTTTTTTAGTTGAGTTGACACATAGTGCATGAGTCTCAGGAATACAACATATTGATTCAACAACGTTATGAGTTTGCTGTATTCACAAGTCTAGCTGCCAGTTGTCACCAGGCAGCTCTGTCACAGTACCATTGACTGTATGCTTTATACTGTAGCTTTTATCCCTATGACTTATTCATTCATAACTAGAAGCCTGTATCTCCCACTTCTCTTTAACCATTTTGCCCCCCATCCTCCCATCCCACTCCTGGGAGGTGACGATAAGTTTCTTCAAATCTTTTATTTTTTTTCTTTACTTTTAAGAAAGAGAGACAAGAGAGTGAGAGAGGGAGTGCATGCATGAGTGGAGAGAGGCAGAGAGAGAGAGGGAGAGAATCCCAAGCAGGCTCCCCACTGTCAGCACAGAGCCTGATGCCACAACATGGCTCTATGTCACGAGAGATTATGACATGAGCCAAAATCAAGAGTTGGCCACTTAACTGACTGAACCACCCAGGCACCCAGTTTTTCAAGTCTTTATTCAACTCTTACTTTTTCAGTGAGGATTTCCCCAACACATGTTTATTTTAGTTTAGTTTAAAGATTGTGTCAAATATTTATCTTCTCAGGAAATAACTCTGAGGTAACATTACAATGTTTAGTAAAATACACTTAAACATTTTGAGCTTAGAAACGTAAATTCCATAGACCGTGCGGCTTTTTTTAGGAGCAAAATCCCATGCATTTTTATCTATATATATGTATTATTTAATATGCTATACTTCACTTGAGCTAAGTTACTATTCTGAAGGAAATTTTAAAAATTAGCCCTAGGATACTTTGAAAGCACTCTCTGACAAATATTATTTTGCTCTGGTCATATTTAAGCCATTATCCCTAATGTTCGCTATAGTTATTTGTTTTTTTTTTAATTTTAGTTCCAGTATAGTTAACATAGTGTTAATTTAGTTTCAGGAATATAACACAGTGATTCAACAATACTATATATTACTCAGTGCTCCTCATGATAAGAGTGCTCTTAATCCGCATCACCTACTTAACCAATAGTCCCACCCACCTCACTTCTATTAATCATCTCTTTGTTCTCTATAGTTGTAAGAGTCTGGTTTTTTTGTTTGTCTCTTTTTTCTTTGTTTATCTGTTTTGTTTCTAAAATTCCACATATGAGTGAAATCATATGGTGTGTGCCTCTCCCTGAGTGACTTATTTCACTTAGCATTATACCCTCTAGGTCTGTCCATGTAGTTGCAAAGTACAAAATTTCATTCTTTCTTATAGCTGAGTAATCTCATTGTCTATACACACCGCATCCTCTTTATCCATTTATCTATCTATGGACACTTGAGTTACTTCCATAATTTGGCTATTGTATACCATGCTGCAATAAAAAAAGGAGTGTATATAACTCTTTGAACTAGTGTTTTCATATTCTTTGGGTAAATACCAACTAGTGTGAATCCTGGATCATATGGTGAATTTTATTTTTAATTTTAAAGGAACCTCCATACTATTTTCCACAGTGAGTGCACCAGTTTGTATTTCCATCAACAATGGAATTCTTTTTGTTTTCTATATCCTTGTCCATGCCAACACTTATTTCTTATGGTCTTCATTTTAGCCATTCTGACAGGTGTGAGATGCTATCTTACTGTACTTTCCATTTAATTTGTATTTACCTGATGATGAATGATGTTGAACATCTTTTCATGTGTCTGTGAGTCATTTGTATGTGTTCTTTGGAGAAATGCTTGTTCATGTCTTCTGCTCATTTTTAATTGGATTATTTGTTTTTGGGGTGTTGAGTTTAAAGATCTGCATATATTTTGGATACTAACCCTTTATCATATATGTTATTTGCAAATATCTTTTCTTATTCAGTAGGTCATCTTTCAGTTTCAATTATTTAATATGCTGTGCAGAAGCTTTTTATTTTGATGTAATCCCAATAGTTTATTTTTGCTTTAATTTCCCTTGTCTCAGGAGGAAAAAGATTTGTTTAGAGATATACTTGGATTCCATATTTATTAGTGATTTTTGATTTGTGGTTACTATTAGGCTTATCTATAATATCTTATACATATAGCAATCTATGTCAAGTTTAAGTTTGAACCCATTCTTTACTCTTCTCCCCACATTTTATGTATATAGTGTCATACTTTACATCCTTTTATTTTGTGAATCTCTTGACTGATTTTTATAGATGTACTTAATTTTACTGCTTTTGTGTTTCCTACATTTTTAACCCTGGTCATAGTCTTTCTTTTTAACTCACAGAATGCCCTTTACCATTTCTTGTAGGGCCGGCTTTGTGGTGAGGAATTCCTTTAACTATTATTTATCTGGGAGGTTCTTTATTTTTCCTTCTATTCTGAAAGATAGGCTTGTTGGATAGAGTGTTCTCAGTTGTAGGTTTTATCTTTCAATACTCTAAATATATCACACCACTCCCTCTGGCATGCAAAGTTTCTGCTGAAAAAAATCCATCAACGCTTTATGGGGTTTCCCTTATTTATAACTATTTTCTTTTCTCTTGCTCCTTTGAAAACTTCTTTATCACTACTTTTTACCATTTTAATTAGTGTGTGTCTTGGTGTGGATGTCCTTGCATTGGTTTTGTTGAAGGCTCTCTATACCTCCTGCAACTGGATTTTCATTGCCTTTCCCAGATTCAAGGAGATTTCAGCTATTATTTCTTCAAATAAGTTTTCCATCCCCTTTTCTATTTCTTCTCTTTTTGATGTCCTATAATGAAAATGTTATTATTAGTTTTGCTGAGGCCTTTAGCCTGTTTTTTGTTTTTATTTCTTGTTTATTACTCTTCCGTGTTCAGTTTGGTTGCTTTCCCTTACTTTGTCCTCCAAGTTGCTGATCTGTTGTTCTGCTGCATCTAATCTACTATGTTACCCACCTCTTTTTAATTTCAATTATTAAGTTCTTTATTCCTGATTGGTTCTTTTTTCTTCTAAATTCTCTATCAGGCATATATTATTTATCTCTGTTTCATGTAGCTCTCTTGCTGTAATTTTGATTCAATTTTTTCATTTAGGACATAGTAGTCTCTGCCTTCTCATTTCATTGAACTCTTTATGTCTGTTTTTATGTGTTAGGAAAGTCAGCTACATCTCCTGCTTTTTAAAGAAGTGGCTTTCTGAAGAAGAGGAGGCCCTGTAGTGCCCTGCAGTGCAGTGTCTGTTGTTCACCATAACCTGGTGACTCAGGTGTCTCCTCCTGTGAGCTCCCTACTGTTGTGGCTAAGTCATGTTTGTTTCCAGTCCAGTTATCTGCAATAGATCTCTTTCCCTATTGTGAGCAGTGTTTGGTCCCTGTATAGTTGGCGGGCCAGTCTAGGTCCACTTGAGTCTGAGATGCGTCAGACCCATAGTTTGCCACCAATGCAGTAGCACAAGACTGAAGGATGCTTTTCCTATATTATCCCCTGAGATGCTTTCATCAGGGGGCAAAGTCTGCATTTGGACCAGATGTCTGCCCCAGGCCCATTGTTGGGCTGCAATCAGACTGGTGTGTGTGTATTTCCCCCTCTTCCTAGGGCAGAAGTCACTTTGCAGTGGTACTGGTCCCTCTTGGAGCTGCTTGTACACTCTGAGGCTTGTGATACCACTTTCGATGGTCTCTCTCCAAGGGCATATTGGAGGGGGCAATAGGTAGGAGAATGCAATGGGTGGGGCATTCCGGGCCAGCAAGGTCAGTGCTAGTTTTCTGTGGTAGGGACCTTCAGCAGCCAGGGAAAATAGCTGCTGAGGCCAGCAGGGTTGGAGAGAGTGGGTCTCCAGGAGCTTGCAGGGGAAGGGCAGGCTGTACGCAAACTTACTTCAGTAAATAAATAAAACAAGTCAGGTGGAGGCACATGAATACTGTCTGATCCCACTTACATTTGGAATCTAAAATGGTCAAACTTATAGGAACAGAGAGTAGAACGGTAGTTGCCAGAGGAGTAGAGGAAATGGGGAGATGCTGCTCAAACTTTCCATTATAAGATAAATAAGTTCTGGGACTCTATAGCATAGTGACTATACTTAATAATATTGTATTGTATACTCGAAATTGCTGAGACAGTAGATCTAAAGTGTTCTCTGGATACACAAAAAACGATAACTATGTGAGATGATGGATGTGTTAATTAGCTTGTTTGTGATAATCATTTCACAATGTATGCTTACATCACATCATCACATTCTTCACCTTAAATATATACATTTTTATATATCAATTAAACCTCAATAAGCTGGAGAAAAATCACAACTACCATTAAAAACTCAAAAGACACATTTAACAGCACTTTAGAAACAAAAAAAAAACAGCTGAAAACTGTAATGAAAAATAGATCAGTAGAAAATATCCAAATTAGGACACGAGGAGAAAAATATATTTTGATCGAAAGTAAGATATTCAGTTATTTACACAGTTTATAAGAACATATTCAAAATATAGAACAACAACAAAGAACAACAAAAATGTACATTGGGCACATAAAAATTGCTATTTTGAGAATACAAAGAATAAAAATCAGAAGGGGGATTAAACAGAAAACAATCTAAAGAAGATGAAATTTTCACTCTAAATTGAAGGGCATTTGACAAAATATCTCACCAGTAATCCCTAAAACTGGCAAGGTCATCTATGGAGAGTTTAGCTAAGCTACTCCATGACATTGCTGCCTTGGCATCCATTTTGTTTGGCTGGTTGGGCTGCAGGAACCTTAAATGGGCACCAGCCTTTGAGGTATGCTTCTGCCCTGGATAGCAGCTGCAGAGTCACAAGAAAATATAAGTCCATAATAAGACTTGCCCGTCAGCCTTTAAGCTCAAGAGCCTCGCTTGTCACCCAACAATTTCCATTTATGTGCCTTCCCTTATATGCTCCTCATAGAACCCCTTTTCTTAAACCTGGCGTTTACCAAAATCTTGCTCTCTTGGTTTGAATTGAAAAATCTGGCCTTAGCCTGGGAAGACCCCCCACACCCCGCCCCCAAAGGCATGTGCCCCAGGTTCTGTGGCTGCACTCTGTCTTGACTTCCCAGGGTGGATGCTGGAGGAGGAATCTCTGGGAGTAATATACTTCTCTATTTCAATTTCTCTTGTGGTCTGTTGTTAACCTCTAGGTCATTATCCAGCACCCTATTGTTCCATGTAACAGGTGTTAATTTGGCAAATGCATCACTTCATCGAAAACTAAGGAAAGCCTGAGAAACTGTGATGACCAAGAAGAACCGAAGGAACATGTCTATTAAATGTAATGTGGTCTCATAAGAGGAAAGAAAAGACATTAGAACAAACCTGAGAAATACGGACTTCAGAGGAAAAAAATGCTTAGCACTCTCTTCTTGAGATAAAACAAAATAAAATTTTGGCATATAAATGTACTGATTTACATACACATAGAAATGCTTGGAGATGAGTTCGTCTTTATGGGTGGAGAGATGCCTATAATACCACACTCTTTGATTCCAAGCTTATTGACAGTTTTGCCAATGTAATCCAAGATAAGCTGATGGAGAACAAGACCTGAACTGGCACAGTCTCTAATAGGAAAAAAAGCTTGTTCTACTGATTATTTTTTCAGGTAAATTTTATGGCAGGAGCTATTAAGTGGGCACGTTGTGACATGTAGAACAAGAGTTCTATAAATATTGTTTTGATTAATACAGAGCCTCTATGCAAAACACTTTGGGTAGACTTGCAGAGCTCTTTGTGTACAATTAAAGAAGGAGGCAGAAATGATGCCCGCATGAACAGACTGGATGGGGCTGCCCTGGGAGAGCCTGGCTTTCAGACTGTTGGTAGGAGTGTCCAGTACATCCGTATTACCTGGCATGGGAGTGAGATATCAAACTGACACATGCAAGGAGAAGAATAATGGGCACATTATAGCATAAGCACATATAAAATAGAATGAAAAATTAAAATTGCACACTTATTGGTGGCTCAGTCGGCTAAGCATCCAACTTCAGCCAAGATCATGATCTTGTGGTTCCTGGGTTTGAGCTCCACATCAGGCTCTGTGTTGACAGCTCAGAGACTGCAGCCTGCTTTGGAGTCTGTGTCTCCCTCGCTCTCTGCCCCTCCCCCATTCTGCTTTCTCTCTGTGTCTCTATCTCTGTCTCTCTCTCAAAAATAAACATTTAAAAAATGCGCACTTAATACTATCATAAATGCGTAAAAGTTTTGAGAAAGACTTCTCATTAAACCAAGGACTGAAGTATGTGGCAGCTATGTTTGAAGCATTTTGCATAAAAATAAATGATCCACACATTGCTTAAGAAACATTCAGTAAATCACTAGTTATTACTCTAGTTTTACTTCAGTTAGAATGTAAGTCAATTAATTGAATGCTTTCCACTAGAAAAAAATCTTAGCCTCATTTTTAAAAAATCACCGAAGTATATTGGAGGTCTGTGTTTGCACTGACAGAAAAGATGTTAATTACTATTCACAACAAAACAAGGAAACACTCAGATATGAAGACTCTGTAATCAGCAACTCCATATTCCAAATACATCTTTTTCAGGACAGAAAAAACATACAGTATTAACTATAGAGACTAATTGGTGCCAGATAATTAAGAGTCTGTGATTTAAGAGCTCTGAAAGGCTTTCATACACGAAAACACATTTCAGTGGAATTACAGGTACAGTAATCTAAGTCAATTTTCTTTAAATAAATTAGATAACTATTAACTTCTATTCATATCCTTGAAACTTATTTTAATTAGTTTTCCTTAATTTTGTTTAATATGTTTAATTCTGAGCAAGAATTGTGTCAGAAAAATGTTACACGACTATAAAATATAAAGGATATGATAATTTGTTGTTGATCCTTAAAGCATATTGGAGTTAAGATGTTATTGCTCTGGCAGATATGTGCGAAGGAAAGCATTCTTAACAGCATAATGTAATTCTTCTTTTTTTCCATTTCTTTTCTACTATATTGTTATGATTTCTCTGTTTTATACCATTTTAATGTTAATCTTATTAATTTTATTCTTTTTTATAAACATCAAGACAAAAATTACAAAATACCATGAAATGAACAGATTGGAAAGTGGTCATGTTCTGTTGAGTGATAAGTCAACTTTACTTGTGAAAGTATTTTCTGTACCAAGAATATTCACTTTTTTTCATATGTTCTGCTTTGCCTTTAATTCTTAGTCTTTTTTCAAGTATGGAGACATAGTATTTGTTCAATTACTTAGTTTCTAAATCCTGGTGTAAATATGACTGGCACCTGAGGAAGCTTTTTGTTTACATAATTCACTTAAGGACACATGTTTGGGACGAAATATTTACCAACGTGACAGAAATACTGTCTCCATACTTGATACAATATCTTCTGGAAAAGGGAAAACATATTTTCTTCAACAAATAAGCCCATAGAAGAGTCTAAACAGCAAACTTTGAAATGTTGCATTATTTTAATAAATTTTTATTAAATACTTTCAAATACTTTTCTAAATAACAGTCACAAAAATGCTTACTCTTCTTAGAATGTTTAAAATTTGGCAAAGATAACGAATATATGAAATTGACTGAAATCCAGCATCAAAATAGTTGTAGAGGAAGAATTAAAAAATTCTACTCAACACAAGGGATAAACCAATGAGTTGTGTCTAGGGAAGTTAATTTCACAGAAATGACATTTGCAAATATGTGTTCATTCAATAAATGGGTATGAAACCAGCCAATAGACAAAAATGAATGAATATTTAAATCACGCTTGTGTTGTCAAATTGAATAAGAAGTGGTCCTACACTTTATCTTGGGATTAGCAGGAGGGATGAAAAAGATATGAGAGAAAAGATAAATACTTGTATTATTATAATAAAGAATTTCAATTTGTCCTATTAAGTCAAAGTTGTGAAATGCTTAACATTCTATTCATAGAAAATATTACAAGAATCCTCACTCTTTGTGATAGAAAAAAATGTTCCAAGAAATCTACTCAGACCTTATTAACCTTTGCTGTTTGCTTGTGCATACTGTGTGCGTGTGTATGTGCATGTATACATACGTGGGTGTGTATCTGTTCATGTACTACAGATGCTGGTAGGTGTTTTGTGAAAATGTGGACATGCAAGAGTATGTATGTTTGAGTCAGTGGATGTGAGGACGTATGTTATTGTGAGAGTGGATAAAAGTATGTGAGTCTGCTAGTGTGTACATTGTAAGTGTGTGGGGTGTCTGTGACATATATAGGATTATATGTATGTATGTACGTGGGTATGCATGTGAGTGTGCATGTGCATTTGTGAGTTATGGGGGTGTTCAGTGCAATACTGCGGAGCTACAAATCAGGATAGGATTAATTCTGATGTGAGAAAGGGAAATCATTCAAGAAATGTAACCTAGGAATTGGAATTTTAGGTTATATTTATCAAGTACCTCTAAAGGAAAAATATGGAGTATAGGACTGAAAAAATGAAAATGTGGAGGCATGATATGATGCAACCCTGAAATATTGAAATGTTATTAAGGATTGACAAAATTATTTTTATAATTATATATAATATATATAAATATCATATATAGTTTATATTTGTATAATTATAAATACAAAATATCACATATAACTTATATTTCTATAATACAATTATACAAATGTAAGCAATAACATAAATATAATTAAAATGTTAAGTGTGGAAGAATGGTGTCTCATATTTTAAATATTTTCATATGTGATAAAGGAATTTGAAAATATAAAAATCCTGTTATTTGTTGTTGGGAGCTATTTGAACTCACCGGTAGAGTGAAAAGTCCTGGTGAGGGTACAGCAAGTTTGCACAGTCTCTTGCCCCCAGACAGCTCCCAAAATCTACCCTCTTGAAACTTTCATTTCTGCTTGGGCACCAAACCTAAGAGTGCTTTGCTGATTAGTGTCAGGAGAGGCCTGTCCCCCTGCCCTGTCCCTGAGACATGACTGTACCTGGTCAGGGAAAAGATGAGTAAACTATATACACCCTAATGCAACATATAATTTTCCCCTAAGCAATTAACTGATAACTGACTATCTTCTGGGTCTGAATGCCTTTTTAAGTCACGACTGCAATAAAATGTATCAATCAGTTTTGGGACTATGAGAGCAGGCATTATGTCTCCTCAGAATCCTGTTTTTCTGGGAACTTTCTCTTAGAGTTATAAACAGCCTAATGGCCCTTACTTGTAAAAAACTGACCTTTCCTAAACAATGCTGTTTGCCTCTTGGCTAAAGGTCACTTCCTTAAGGCTAGATCTGAGGTTTTGTAAAAAATACTGTGACAACATGAGTGCCTGTAGCTAAGTTTTTTGTGACAATCATTACTACTAGAATTGTAACTTCTGCAGAACCCATTCCCTGGAAAATTGTAAAAATTATCTATGAGAAATCATTTACTGCTCTCTCTGGTCCTTGTACCTTTCACCATAAATAAAGCTTGAGAACCAGAAGGGCAGAGATGCCTACCAGAAAGGCAGAGATGCCTGCCAGAAGGGCATGGGGGCCCACCTGGTAATCAGAATGAAACTCAAGGTTCTCTCACTCTCGCTGACACCATCCATCCTTCAGGGGAGCCCTGAATCTGCTGGAGCTGGACTCCAGCAATTTGTCATAATCATTCAATGGGATACTCATCTGTAAAACATGTTATCATGCACTCCTTTCTCTGGTAGGTTTTTATGCACATCTGACCATACTCCTCGAAGTAAGGTATAAACACATCTGTACTCTATGATATTTTGCCAACAGATATAAAGAGTAAAGATAGAAAATGAAGCATGAATTTTATCTAAAGTTCAAGAAAGCTTTAAAATTCTTGAACTTCTTTCCTAAAGTTCTTAAAGCTTAGGAAATAAATAAAATCTATTCATACAAAACCTACATTTTAATTCATTTGTGGTCACACACATTAACAGGTGGTGAGTAGGTGTTGCCAGATATAAAACAATAGTAGGTAAAATCTAAACATGTGCCAGTTTCAGGATGCATATGTAGGAATAATAGTTTATTAATCCACAAGTCTATGTGAGGCAATACCTTAACACACTTGAATCATGTTGTATAAATAATTCCCATCCCTGAGGAAATTTTTTCACCTTGCATCTTGGGCCTGATTTGCTACTTTTTAATGAACAGACATTGGACTTCTCATGAAAAGAAGCTTCTTTTGGGACTTCTCCTGACCTCCATGGATTTTGTTTTAAGGCTCATCAAAGTGGTGCTGGGATTTTTCAGTCTCATCTTGCTGCTTGTTCTCACTATTTTTGTTTTTTCCTTAACCAAGGCACCACATAATCTGCTCTGTAATGACTCAGAGTGCTTCCTTCCCCTTCAATACTTCTGGACTCATCTGATCTAAGTGTCTCCTGGATCAACTTGGCTAAAACACTTCAATTTAGGGGCACCTGGGTGGCTCAGTTGGTTGAGCATCTGACTCTTGATTCTTGCTCAGGTCATGATCCAGGATCATGGGATCCAGCCTTGCAACAGGCCCCATGCTAAGTGTGGATTAAGATTCTGCTTAAGATTCTTTCTTCCCCTCCCTCTGCTCCTCTCTCATGCTTCCCTGCTCACTCGCTCTCTCTCTCTCATAAAACAACAAACAAAAATCTAAATTCAAATACCATTGTCAGCCCAGTCCTACTAATTGAAATCAGATGGCAAAATGTTTTATTTATAAACTTTTCCTTTATATTTTATTCAGGTTAAGATTGGTTAAAATTTTACTTTTGCAATTCAACTAAAATATCTTAAAAGAATAACCAGTGTGTAAAAAGAAAAGTTACCCATATTTTCACATAAGTCCTAAGAAATAAATGTCATTATGAACTACTTATTATATTTGTTATAACCATACACGGATTTTTAAATAAAACATGCATGAGTTTTCTGATAATATATTTAGCCTTACTCTGTGGGGGATATAATTATCCATAATAATTAAATTTTCTAAAACTCTGGTTTTCTCATTTTTTCACGGTAAATAGAGATTTTTTTTAAAGGACATAGTTTACATTTTGATACATATTGAAACATTTTATAATATAGGGTAAACTTTCTTATTTTTGGGTACATTCAAACTAGTTCTTGAGGTCTCTATATAGAATAAAGTACCATCTGTCTATATACTTTGTATAAAAACTCTTTCCAAGTCATCTGACTCCCAACCATCACATCTACATCTGAACAGTCATGCAGTGACGAACTTGAGAAGGAGAGGGCATCTCCTTTCCCTATACACTGGAACATGATTCAGCACAAAATGTAGGCCATGAGAAAATAATGAAGACATGACTGTAACACTTTTCTTTTTTAAGCAGCAGCATTAGACTTTCTGCTCATGACAGTTTTGGTGTTTAATGCCAATCTGCACATATTTATCACATAACAGTAAAGCTTAACCCCCCCCCAACTCTACTCCCTTTACTGCAGTTTGTTTGTTTATTTATTTATTTGACAGAATTATGTTTCTTTATGACTACCTTAATTTGGCAAAGTTATGCTGAATTCTAATTCTATTTGGGATGGATTATGCATGGCCTGATAAATTATCTTTAAAGTATTTTCATTGCAAAATACCATAAAGTTATGTTTAAAGAAATAGTAAAAAGATAAGAATCTCTTAGGAATCTTTCATATGACCATGGCTGAAGGCCTGTGAGCATTAATTATTCACTGTATGCATTCATATTAAAAACACAATGCTTCCATAGCTAAATAGAGTTAATTTCCTATAACTAATAATCATCATAAAATGGAATCTTTGCTGTTTCTATTATCATCTCCTTGAGTTTCTATTAAATATTAGTTTTCAGAATTATTTTACAAATAATCCTATAACTGGCTGATGTTTATAAGGCTTTCCTTTTCTGTTTACAAGGGATGGAGGAGATAAGATCCTGTGATGTGGTGAAAAAGCCCTAGGATAAAAGGGGGAATTCCTGAGAACACTACTCACTTTGGTAAAGCTGCTTGACCATAGGCACCTGTCTAGGACTAGTAGGTTAGCTGAGAGTTTTTGTGCACGTTACACTAAGGTTATCTATGAGTCAGCCTGTTCCTATGTAGCAGAGTGGAAAGAGGCAGATATAAGGGCAGATCTTTCAGACTTTTCAGTATCCTTTTCTGGAAAATGGAAGCAATGCTGCCTAACTCAGAACTGAGTAGAATAACATCTGTGAAATATAGAGCACGTTCCGTGGCTCTTAGTAGGGACTCACATATATGTTCTGCTTCTCATTAGAATTTCAGCAGTTTGGAGGTTTTTATTAGTATTGCTGTTGTGTTTTGTTTGTCTTCATCATTTTTAGCCAAACTTCTTTGGAAGAATCATTGTTATTATACATTTATTACTCTATAGGTTTTATGGGAAGAATTGGAGGCCTCAAGGGCATTTTGGTAACAGGATCCAGGGGATGGGCACTGCATGAGGATAGAAGTTGAAATAAGTGGAATTCAGGTGATGATATGATAGAAATGTAGGGTAGTTTCAAAGGTGCTGAATATGGAATATTTTTTTTCCAGATAAATGCTGTGTACTGTGCAATGTAATATGTCCCTGTAGCTTCATGAAACATCAGTAATAAGAAAGAAATGATAAAATATGTACAAGGTTGGCATTTATTTTTTTTAAATGCCTATTTGTTTACTTTGAGAAAGAGAGCACAAGCAGGGAAAGGCTGGAATGAGAGAAAGAGTGAGAACCCCAAGCAGGTTCCATGCTTAGCACAGAGCCTGATGTGGGGCTTGATCTAACAACTGTGAAATTATGACCCGAGCCAAAATCAAAAGTCAGCCATTCAACCAACTGAGCAACTCAGGCACCCCAAGGTTGGCATTTTTTTTAAATGTTTGTTTATTTTTTGAGAGATGGGAGAGGGGCAAAGAGAAAGGGAGACAAAGGATCTGAAGTGGTCTCTGCACTGACAGCAGAGAGTCCATGGTGGGCCTCAAAGTCATGAACCTTGAGATCATGACCTGAGCTGAAGTCTGAAGCTCAACCAACTGAGCCACCCAATCACCCCTAGATTGGCATTTCTTAAGGAAAGTCTAAGTAACAACTAAATGCTAAGCATTTTGGTACAAATCATGTAGCTATATGACAAGCAAATAACTTTTATTGATGCTATTCAATACACCAAAAGGACATCTCTTTATTTGGATGACTTGGATGACTCTTTCTTCTGAATATCTTAGGGTTTACTTGATTGGAAATGTATAGTGTACAACATCATGGTTAGCAACATGAATACTGGGGCACTTATTTGGAATTCTCTCTCTCCCTCTTTGTCTGCCCCTCCCCTGTGCTTGTATGGGATGGCATGCTCTCATCTCAAAAATAAACAAGAAAATGAATACTAAGGGAAATTGCTAGGTAGGGAGGAGGATGGGGAAGTGGTGTGTTAATTCTCGTTTCTGCCGTTTGCTTACTGACATCCCTTACCCATATGTTCATTAACTTTTTGGTTTTCAGTCCCTTTTGTTCCATCTGTGAAACTGGGATAATGATAATATCTATTTCATTGGGTCGTTTTGAGGATCAAATATGCAAATACACATACAGCCTTTAGAAAAATAATCTGTATATATCAGGTACTCAAAAGATTTATTTACTGAGAAAATCTATATTAACAAAGTCTGTACCGACACCAAAGTCTCATAGAAACATGGAAAACATGGATATCAATGACTATATAAAAAGATTGCTAAGTATAAATATCGCCAAAAATATAGATAGTCATGGATTTGAGAAATTTAGAATGATAGACATAATAGAGGTAGAGTTTTCAAACCTTGAAGAAAAAATAGTAATATTTGTTTGTTTATTTATTTACCGGTACAGCTATGGGTCTCTAACTACACCTGACATTTTCCAGACTTTAAGACAACCTTTCAATAGTGGTCTGAATAAAGGTGTAGCAGTATGCCACAGAATAATGAAGAAGATTGAAACTAAATGGCAATCTCATTCTTTGAGTTTAGAAGCTGACTCTGAAAGAAGAAGTTGAGTGCAGACTATTTATTTTGGAGTTATGAAACAGTGGGAAAGGAATGAGGAAATGAAAAAAAGGAAGGGGTCCAAACAACACACTGCAGAGAGAAAGTTACCATTGCAGCTAATTGAGGCCCCATCTCACTGGGGAATTCTAGAAATGCATTTACAAGCCAACTTAGTGCTGTCCCACTTAAGAGACGAAGGCTCTTAGGTATCTGTCTATCAAGTTCATTCCATCAGTGTTGCTCTGTGGTAGTTGTCCTGCACCTCAACCTGCCTCAGTCAGAGCCAGATGTGCCCCTGGATTGAGAGGGGTCCTCGGGCACAGTGTTCTATTCTGGAATGAGGAGCTTTGCTCCTTGTTCTTAGATCCAAGCAAGATGGATGCCCCACCCTGCAGAAAAACTGCATAACAGAAATTCCTGAACACAAAGGCTTATTTTTTCCCCTTTGGGAGCCCTTTTGAAACATATCTGCAACTTGGGTAATCAATAAGCATGTGAGATTTTTGAAGAAGGCAGTGTGAGTGGAACTGAATCCTCTGCACGATGAGATATAAAACTAAGAGCACAGGAATGAATAAGCAGAACAACACAGATTCTCTGTGAAACCAAAAAGTAGGGGTGGCGGCTTTGTTGGACAGTACAAGTAAAAGAATAATAATTGGAAGAACTGGGAAGAAGTTACCAAGTTCCAGCAAGTACCTATGGTAAGAAGAACGATATTTGTTGGAAGGGGAAATCTGTTATTAGGACTTGGGAACTTGAACATAGAGAGGAGCAGCTCCTATTTGGACTAAATATTTGCTGGGAAAAGTTCAATTTTGTCTAATAATTGTGGAAGGACATATGTCTGAGAAGCTTTAAAGTTTAGTGTTGGAAGTGACTGGAAGTCTCTAAGCCAAGAAAATAATGGATCTTTTAAAGAAAGGAGAAAAGATGGGAGAGAAGGGGAAAAAACATGAGATGTAGTTATGGGCTGTATTGCCCAAAGAACTATGCATTTGGAAGTCAGAGTGACATTAAGAATAGTTCCAGTCATAAAAATAATTTGAAAAGTTTTATTCTCTGTAGAGTTGAAAGGATTAGAGATTAATTTCTGAGATTTAAGTGGCACTAATATGAGACAGTTGGAATTGGACAGAGCGTTGTGTAGATATTTGCCAGAGGAAAATGTAAATTTGGAGTTAAAGGTGGAGTGTACTGAGGATTCTTGCAGGAGCTGAAGTTGGAAGGGCTGAGTTGGTGGGAACAGGGCTTAGAGCCAGAAAAAAAGCAAGACACAAGCCAGAGCTAAAAGAAGAGGGGAAACGAGCCAGACTTTTAGGAAGATAGTAGAATGGAAGTTTAAGAGATAGGAAGGAAAGAGAAATGGGACCCACATGTGGCATTAGAGACCACAGAAAAGGAAAGGGTGGAAAAACAACTAGATCCTGCCTCTCAGGCCTGAGAGCTTTGTTTTTCCCATAAATAGAACTTAAAGATACATATCACAAAAAAATAAAAAAAGACAGATTTTCCATTGTTACATAAACTAAGGATGCAGTGTCCAAATGTAGCAAAAAGGCTCACAGTTCATTTATTTATCATAGCTTTATTCTCAATATTATCATGATTTCATGTTTATTTTCTCATTATGTTTTTTAAATAGAAAACAGTCTTACCAACTTGGATTATATCTCTAAATCTGCAATATCACTATGACTAAATAAAAAAGAAATATAAAAGATGTACTGGATTACAGTTCAGTGGATTATCAGCTTAAGGGGGGAACGATAGAGGTTTTTAATCCTGCCACTCATCCTTCCTCACATGGAGATTGTGCTCCTCAGAAGTTGGACACATCTAGGCGCATCTGGGTGGCTCAGTTGGTTGAGCGTCCAGCTTCGGCTCAGGTCATGATCTCACAGTTCGTGGATTCGAGCCCCGCGTCGGGCTCTGTGCTGACAGCTCAGAGCCTGAAGCCTGCTTCAGATTCTGTGTCTCCCTCTCTCTCTGACCCTTCCCTGCTCATGCAGTCTCTCTCTGTCTCTCAAAAATAAATAAAAAAACAAAAAAAATTTTTAAGAAGAAGTTGGACATATCTAAATGAAAAACAAAAGGAGAGAACAAGTACCAATTTATAGATAGTTAGCAAGCACCTAAATTCTTGTGCCACTTTTGAGAAAGTTTAATTTGAAAACTGGACTGAGTTCAAGATACTTACATGAGGTTTACTACTATTTGTTCTGAATCTAAGTTACCAGTTCTACAGAGAAGGACTTGTCTTGAAAATATGGATAAGATATAAAGAATCTAAAGAAGAAGGTGAAGTCAAAAGAATTGACTTCATGGGAAAATCATCAATGAGCCAGTTAAATGTGGTCCAGATAGTGGCCTAATAGAGAAGCAATCATTTGAAAACCTGACTTCCTTTGGGGCGGTGGTAGGCATTTGAGGGAGAAGGCAGAGCTGGACCAGATGTGGAAAAGAATGTAGGAGCTTAAAATCCAATAATAAGTTATTCATCCATTCACTTATTTATTCATTTAATAAATATTTATGGAGTATTTTTATGTGCCAAGCATTTCCTAAGTACTGAGGATAGAGACTGTGGAAGCTGAGACAGAAGTTTTGAAAAACTTTCAACTCTAGTGGAGACAACAAAAAATAACTAACAGGAAAATATCAGGAACTGGTTTTGGCAATGTAGAAAATGATTTGCTAGGACCAAAGAGTGACCAATGAACTTCCTCAAGTAGAACAGACACATCCCTTAATCTGAGGACGTGGAAGTTCAGCAAAGGCCCAAATGCTAAGCCACAGCATACATGTGGAGAAAATATTATTCCAGTCAGAATTGATTTCAGTTCATTCTAAATTCAATGGGGAACGTTTTTTCTAGTTTTAAGCAGGTAAATAACATGGACTGCTATTTATAAAAATTTGAGTATGTGGTCCCAATATAACTAATAAATTCATCAAACTGATAGATTTTTTACTTAAAATAAGCTCCTGGGTGGCCCAGTCAGTGAAGCGTCTGACTTCAGCTCAAGTCATGATCTCATGTTTCGTGGATTTGAGCCTTGTGTTGAGGTCCGGAGCCTGCTTCAGATTCTGTGTCTCCCTCTCTCTCTGTCCCTCTCCTGCTCATGCTGTGTGTGTGTCTTTCTCTCAAAAATAAATAAACTTTAAAAAAAATTTTAAACGCAATTCATTTCAGAGCATGTGTTGACTCTACTTATAACAAAATGGAGATCAATGTCAACACTTTCAGGAAATGAGTAGAAAAATATACCATTTAAAAAATAATAATTTGTCAATAACTTGTTTACTTTAAGACCTCATATTGCTTGTCTCCCTCCCCCCCTCCCCCCTCCCCGGTCATTGCTTCATGTCAAGGGCTGGCCCTTGTAAACCATATTTCCTGGTTCCCTGGTGCAGTTGAATTCTACACCTGGAAGGACCTGGCAGAAGATGTGATGATCGAACATGAGGAGAAGCCAAGACAATTTTCCTCACCCTCCACTTCAGGTGGCAACTCTGGCTGTGACCTCTGAGAAGCCCCCAAATAACTCCAGAATTCACCAGGCAGCTAGGATTCCTGCATTCTGGTAACATCTGAGTTCTCTGTGTGCAATCCTGGGACTGTTGCTAATTGCCTCACCATCTTTCTCATCTTTTTTACAACTGTTGTCATTATTGCTATATTTTTAAAGAGCATTTACACTATCGTTAGCTTACATAAGAAATGTTTGTTTTATTTATTTTTAAAAAAATGTTTTAGGTTAATTTTTTTTTCAGAGAGACAGAGACAGTGTGAGTGGGAGAAAGATAAGGAGAGAGAGAGAGAGAGAGAAAGAGAGAGAGAGAGAGAGAGGATCTCAAGCAGGCTCCATGCTGCCAGCACAGAGCCCAATGTGGGGCTTGAACTCATGAACCATGAGATCATGACCGGAGCCAAAATCAAGAGTCGAATATTTAACTGACTGTGTCATCCAGGCACCCCATGGAGTTTTTGTTTTATTTAATCCATTTTTACTTGTAGTATATACAGTGCTAAGTACTGTAAAATAAAATGTTTAGATTTTCAGTGAATTAGAGAACAGAATTTTCAGGTACAGGACTCTATGGTCTCCCTGATTTGAGTCAATAATTTTGAGATGAAAATGAAAGTAGGATGGGATGGAAGCTTCCGAACTATAATGATCAAGATGAAGAAATGTCCACTCTTTAGAGAAATCCCCTGAAATTTCACCATCATTTTGTTATAGCAAGTGACTCCTTTAATATATAAATAAATGTGGAGACTCTAACTCTTGGAACACACTCTTGACTATTCATAACTTATTCCTAGTAGATTTTATCAGATGTTCTTCCACTATTTAAACCACAGCAGTTAAATGGGAATGGGGTTTTGAGTGAGTTCAGGATTTTGAGTGGGGTGGTAATAACATGAAAGCAAAAGGTATTTTGAGGCTAGTAGGAAGCATTAAAACACAGAATGTGACCAGGTTATAAAGACAACATGATAGAAGAGAAAGGGCGATTGAGAGAACACTTAGGACAATGCAGGCTCAAACGACATTCGTGTTAGCATCCATGTAACATCTGTCATCATTACGCACTTCAGCTTCCCCTCATGGGCTCTGAGGCAGGTGTCATGAATGATTTAACTTTTTACCACCAGCTCCGAGTACGAGGGCAGGCTTATTGTAGTCTGAAATATCTTTGAATTAAGAAAGTAGACAATTTATTTTTTTTCTGCTTTCTCCCTCCCTCCTTCTTTTCTTCTCTCATCCAGTTGTAAATGAATTCCAAAGAAAGCATCAGATGCAAAAAGTTTAAGATGTCACTTATGCTAAATAGGTAATATATTTTCCAGGTGTTTCTAGAAATATATTGAAGGATAAATATTTTAAAATGTCAATGTAAATAAAGAAAATAAAATATTTATTGATTGTAGGAATAAATAAAATTTTTAATGATTGAAGTGTAAACCCCTGCAAAGGTCGTGTTTGGGGATGAGGAGCCTGTCCCACGACATTCAAATAAGACCACATTTGGATATTGGAATTGTCCCTGGAGCTAAAAGTTTAGAAAACCTTTACTATGAGCTTCAAACTTCAAAAGTTGAGAATATTGTTGTATTTCAGAAAACAAGTTTCAATTATTAAGATGAAGTATTACAGAATACAAAGAAAATGTTCAGCTTTTTTAAACTTTTAAAACACTCAGCTAATAGATCATTTTTTCCACATGGATTATTATTAAATATTTAATATTTTTTATAATTATATGGAATTATTCTAGCATATAAACAGAAATTTTCTATGCTTAATGTAAATTATTCAATTACTTTATTAGGTAATTGTGATAATTATAATGGAAGTTTGTATCTTAAGGCGAGGAAATGCCTTTTAACTCATAATTGTTACAAAATTATAAATTAGTAAGTTTTACATATTCTTATAAATTCATTGATCCAATCTTGACTCTTGAAATTCTTTTCTTCGATATGATTGGATTTACCAAAATCATCTTTTTTTCACAAATTGTGTAGTTGATTTCATTTAAAAGACTATCTCTTTTCATTGAAATGTTTCTTAATAAAGTTTATATTTTGAAAACGTAATCAGTCTAAATGTGTATGATTAAATGTACATAAAGACTGTTCCATTCACCTCAGCAAAATACTCCTCTCCCATAGTAATGTAATTAAACAATTTTAAAATATATATTTATTTATTTTTGAGAGAAATAGAGCATGAGCAGAGGAGCGGCAGAGAGAGTGGGGGACATAGGATCCTCTTTGCCGACAGTGACAAGCCCCATGTGGGGCTCAAACTCACAAACCGTGAGGTCATAACCTGAGCTTAAGTCAGACACTCAACCATCTAAGCCACCCAGGAGCCCCAGTTTTAAGTAAATTAAAAAAAATTCAGTGTACCTATTAAAGATGCAATATTTCCAAACTTTTAAGTCTTATTCAACAAAAGTTTTCTGTTTTTAATAAAAACTGTTTCCTCATGGTTAATATGGTGCTGTGACAGACCTGTGTTCTGTTGCCAGGTGTATCTTGAGAGTGCTGTATACACTACTAAAGGGACATTTGAGTCCCCATTTGTAAAGGCTCCTACTTTGTGGCTCATGTTCTGAGTTTGTGCATTTTAAAAATAGAAGTCCTTTATAAAGTCCTTTGATATCTTTTCATCAAAGAAACTAAGGAAGACCTATTTCACTTTTATTTTTACTTTGACTTGTATTTGTCAGCATTAGAACTGGGTTAAGTTCCTTGTCATGTTATATAACAGGAATATCTTGTCATATCCTGACGTCTTGTCACCTAAACAATGACTCATGGTCCTGGTGAGCTTTCAGAGAAAGGTTCTGGCAATTATCAAATGTTCCAGCTCTTCCTTTGGCATTTCACAAAGCTAAAAATCCATTTGATATATAGTCTGCATTTTGCAGAAAATATTGCCCTAGACACTCATTCTAAGCCTATCTGAGGGTTTCCATATGCTTATACAATATGAAAATAATATACAATATTCCATATGCTTCCTATTAAAACACATATTTAAAATCAGAATATATTTTGACTACTTTCTTAAAGATTAAAGCACTGTCTTCCACAAATGGAAACCATTAAAAACTGAGAAGTGATGCATAAGGTGCAAGAATACCTAGAGAGAGAGCATTCTAGAAAGGAACATTGCATGGTTTATTCAAAGATAAATAGTAAGGTTGATATGGCTGAAGCAGAGTGAATAAGGAAGTTTGAGGTTAGAGAGTTAGCCGAGGGCCAGAACACATAGGTCATCATACAAATGAAAAGCACTGTGCATTTCACTCCTAGTGAGATGAGGTGTCATCAGAAGAATTTAGTGTTATACTTCCATTCATTTATTAAACAAATATTTATTGGGCAACTTAATACACATCAGCTGCTGATCTATATCCTGGGGATAGAACAATAAACAGACATAAATGGTTTCCTCATATGGCTTATGTTATCACAAAAATTGGTTAGATAGCCAATACCCCAATGCTGAGTAAACATTTCTCATACTAGAAAGTGGTAAATGCTCTGGAGAAAATCAAGACAAGATAAAATGGCTAGATTCTTAACTCTGTGATGAGAGGTTGTTGTTGCTTGGAGTAGGTTTGTGAATTTTTGCATCATTCCATGTGCTCTGGTGGGGGATTTTAGGGAGGCATGATTAAAAGCAGGAGAATCAATTAGAGGACATTACAGCAATGAAGGAAAGCATACAGGAGTGTCTAGGCTAAATAATATTTTTTATAGCCACACTGATTAGATGTTTTCCCTAATTCCTCTGTAAAAAGGAATTTACAATAAATATTATAATTGCGTATCACATATTCCTTATTACTGTTGCATATAATTTATATATTATATAACATTATATTATATATAATAATATCAAATATATATAAAATATATATAATATCAAATCTATATAAAATATTGAGGACCAATATTTATCAACATCCTATATTTTTGAATTAAAGGTATCATTGTATGTACTGTAATGCACAGATACCTGGAAAATGTGTATGATAGCTCAATATTAGAGCCAAATTTCAATATCCACAATGGGAAAAAGCAGGTGAAATAACACCCATTTCCTTACCCCAAGCACTCAATTTTAACAGTGTTTATTTCTATCTGAATGAGCATCATGTGATTGTTTTAATTCTTAACCTCTCTCCAAAGTGATGTGAAAATATTCATGTTTATTACTTTTAGTTTTGTAAAGAAAATAAAACAGGGATTATGATAGACTCATGTATAGGTTTGTGCTTCATTTTGTCTCCTTTAATATGTTTAAGTACTTGGAAAATAGAGATGCGGACGATTTTGCCCCATAGCCCTAAAACTCTGACATTGAATAGGAAGGTCGATTGAGGTATGAGAATTCTAAACGGATTCCCATTTTCAGTTAAAATCACCTTTGTTTCATTCTCTTCCTGTGTATGCTTTCTAAGGCTTTGAGTAAGTGTGTAGGGGGAAGGAAAGTCATGTGACAAAAACTACATAACAATTTAAATGTTTGATTACTGACTAAGTAGTAAACTCCCTTTACTAGCTTTTCCCTCTGTGAAAAGTCACAGCGATTTTACATAATATCTTCTACTTCCTTGTGCAGAAATATTCCAGATCAATGACCATAATTTACAGTGAAATAAGGAGCTGCAGAGGGCTTTTCTGTCAGATGACCCAGCTCTTAATATTTTCTTCTGGGTTCTATTTTCTAACTACACACAGTGAATTAAGACATTTGTTGTATGTGTCAGTTCACATTTTATGTTGGCTAGCAGAGGCCTGAAATAACTGGTTTGGTGCATCAGAGAAAAGTAGAGGCCTAGAAATATGTCTGCATTAGGCATTATTTGATGTATTAATCCTAATTGGGTTCACCTCCTGCTGCTGTTACAGACTTCAGAGTTTCCTAAATTTCAGCAACTCTAAAAAAGTTTCAAAGAGTTTTCAAATGTAAATATTCTTCTTTCTTTGGCAACTTATTTTCTGGGAGAAACATGATGCTCATATTTCAGGGTTTGCACTGAAGAAGAGAGAGCTAGGACATCTCAAAAAAGAATAATGATCAGATAACCCTGTGCGAAAAACATCATTCGGATACATAGACAATGAAAGGAATCGGATGGATAATAGCCCTCCTATTTTCTTTTTAAGGATGCCAAAGGCATATTATATTTTATTTCTCTCCTATCTAGTATGGAATATTCCAACAGTCCATAAAGAATTAAGCATGAAGAAGGACACTATTCACAATCTTTTTCTCTAATTTTATGTTATGGAGAATTGTACCCAATGAAAGTTAGGGTTGACATGAGAAGGGACATGGCCAGAGGAAAAGCAAAGGCAAAATGCTAAATGATGCAGTCTCTGGCTATTTTCCATTTGCAGAGAGTATGTATGGAATCTTTGTAAACAAACACATTACAGACTATCAGAAGTCTATTTCAAATATATTCTGTTGCCTAAAATGCCGTTGTGTTAAAAGTAGACCAAAGAAAGTGAAGGAAGCATATCTCTCATTTCTTGAAAGAGGCCAATTTACTCATCTTTGTTCAGGTAAACTCAATATTTGTTTCATGTCTACTTCATCCAAGCACATAATATTGTATAAATTAGCCCCTGCTCCTAGTAAGGTTCTGTCACCCTTCAAAACCATATAAAAGTATGTCTGAGAACATCCTTTACTGATGCTGCTTAGACATCATTTGGCATATTCTAGTCACCTACCAAAACATTGTAGTCAGTGCCTTGTTCTGCTCTCTTTATTACTCAGCTTTTTTAAACTAGTACCATGTTTTTGCTAAAAGTTGGAAATATAAAATATAAACACTAAATTATTCTAGTATCTAATTTAGAATGTGACAACAGCCTATAATAGTTTGGAGTTTCATCCTCAGGGCTGTAAAACATCAGCAATTCCCCATCTACCAAATTGGCTAGTTTAGTTACTTGTTTTTTTCCTACCATCATTCTGTGAACTCTAGGTCTACAAGCCAAAGCCATGGCAAAGACCTCCTTCGAATAATTACCTTAATTAATTCCATCTAAACTGATTTTCACTGACCAGATTCTCAGTTAACAAGCCAAGTGCTTGTCTAGCCTGCTTTAATTGATAACTCTTCCTACAACGATTCTAAATCAGATGCAATAATTATGGACTTGCTGCTTTTGACAGAAATTAGGTTGTTCTCCCCCTGTCCTCATAGATCAGGCTGGGTCACTCTCTTATCCAAACTGACTTTACTTTAAAGAGCAAAGTACTGGGGCTTCCACTGTTACTGCTTCTTCTCTGCTGACTATGGGCAGTTTTCTCACAAACGATGCTAATCAAACACTGTCAGCTATAGAATTCTATTGAACTGGTTTGTCTCTGCCATGCACAATGTAAGTGAACAGTTGGCTACACAATGAAGAAGCACAGGCAATAGCAATAACAAAAGAGGATATGACCTCAAGGAATAGGCAGCACATTTTCTGTTGATCGGTTTAATCTTAGAGAGTTAGTATATAAATAAATTTCACATTTTAAAGAATGAAACAAGTGCAAAAATATTAATAATAAATGCTAACTTTAAGAAACCCTATAATTTATATGTGGTTTCCCTCAGACATATTTACAAACTTTCTTTTAATCTAGAAAAGAACAAAGCCATTACTAAAATAATGACTGAAATGTTAAAAACACATGAAAGTGGTATTTTCACAGCCTGAAGAGTCATTGTCATTTCCTTGTCAACTTCTTCAGACCCTCTCCTTGAGAATCAAATCTCTGTAGGTGAATTCAGTCTTAACTCTGACTGGTTTCCTGGAGCTCCATATCACTCGTTCCCCACCATGCCTTATGCCTTGATCTCTCTCTCTCACACACACACACACACACACACACACACACACACACACACACACAAATGGCCAAGATCATTTAAAACATGTCAAATGTAGACTTAGAAATTGAGAACTCCTTGGGATATAGGTAGGCTCATGTACAGAGTTAACCTCATCAATAACATGCCAGGACCTTGCCAGGGGTGGGAAAAGTTGACTATCATATCAATCAGTTTGCATAGAATCAGTAACCATGACTTTAAGAATAAGGTATAGAGTTCTCAGTTTAGAGAATAATCCTCCATTCAGCCATGTTTATAAAAATGAAATGATTGTTAGAAATAAACTTTTGAAAGTTGAAAATAACTCTAGAACTTTGCAGTCCAATGTAGTAGCCAATAGCCATATGTAGCTATTTCAACTTATTTTTTAATATTTAATCATTTTTGAGAGAGAGAATGAGGGAGAGGGAAAGAGGGGGAAGGGCAGAGAAAGAAGGAGAAAGAATCCCAAGCAGGCTCCATACTGTCAGCACAGAGCCTGATAAAGGGAGCAAACTCAAAAACTGTGGAGATCATGACCTGAGCCAGAATCAAGAGCCAGACCCTCAATCAAGTGAGCCACCCAGGCACCACTTAACTTATTTTTTACTTAAAATTAAATAAAATTTAAAATTTAATTCCTCAATCTCACTGGTCACATTACAACTGCTCAATATCTACATGTAACTAGTAGCTACCATCTTGGACAACAAGGGTAGAGAACATTTCTGTCACATTAGAAAAAAATCTATTGGACAGCACTGCTATAGAAAATTAATTTGAAAAAACAGAGAGCGCTATCTTTCTATTGTCTAGCATCAATTATGATGTTACAAACTCGGAGTGGGAAACTGCACTACCAGTTCTAAAATGTTAATTTCTGTATTTTTTTGGATGACCATCTGAGATGCTTAAAACCGGGGTGTCTGGAAGATTCTTTGTAGTGTGAGGATTCATGGTTTGTATTCCTACTGTCCTCTTTTGCACCAAGATCCCTGAGAGGGAGACTGAAATGCTCCATAGTAAACAAGTACCATTTCTCACCATTTGTGAACTTAAGAACTGAAGAAGAAAATAAAAGCTTTACAACATCCTATCAAAAAGCCTAATATAATAAATTATTTGGTAACATAATAAAACCATAAAACATAATTTTCTTGCATAAGTAGTAATAAAAGTACTGGGGATGTGAAGTCTGCTTAAGAAGACAACAGTCAGTTTATGAGAACCAATAAGACAATTTGTAGAACCATATAAAAGAAGAAAATGGACTGAAACAGATCTGGGAAACATGTAATAACAATTGCTACAATATATTGAGATCTTACAATGTACAAAGTCCTATGTCATTTACCTTTCACAGTGATCAGTGAAGGAAGCAAAGTATTATTTGCATTTTACGGTTCAGAAGGTAGATATCAAAATCTAAGTAATTTACCTGTGTAAAAAGCTAAGAGTGGAATTACAAACCAAAGAGTATGGCCCCCAAAGAATTACCAAAATATTAGTTGTACTGCTATGAGATTTAGTCCCTCTTTATTCATCTGTTTATATACAAAACCACTATTATTTGATATATTTTTGTGGACCAAAATTTGGTGTTTTAATGACTTCCAAAATTTTCTCATATTTGCAAAAAACTTTCATTTTCACATCCAAGAATTAATGTACTGTAGTAATAAATATTACTAATATAAATAAATATAACCTGTCTCTAATGGGTAAAAGACATTAAAGAATCTACTCCTGAAATCACTGTTACAATATATGCTAACTAACTTGGATGTAAATTAATTAAATAAATAAATAAATACAAATGAAGTTAAAATAATAAATAAATTTTAAAAACCTGGCTCTCAAAAGTTTTATTTGAATTATCAAAGGGTAGCTTGTTTTGTCTTAATTTTTGTGTACTTTTTCCATCATCAAATAAATATATCCTACCATTTAAAAAAATAAATCCAAAAGCCTTCTCATTCTTATACATCCTTTCTTTTGCTACTTTAAAGACAATCTTTTTTTAAGCCACTTTATTGAGGTATGGTTGAGATACAAATTGTTGTACATATTTAGTGTACCCAACTTGATGAATTTAGAGATAAGGGAAACTATCACCATAGTCTGTGTTATAAAGATATCCATCACCTCCAAAAATGTCCTCCCACCTTCTTTTATGTATTTGTTATAATCTTGAGATAAAAAACTGAAGATTTATCTTCTTGGAAGGGCATGATGCAGTATTGTTAAATGACAGGCACTATGCTGTACAGTGGATGTTGGGACTTACTTATCTTGCATAACTGTAACATAGTCTGGTCAAATCTTCTTGAAAGTGTCCTTAGTGTTTTCACCTCACTGCTATTCACTTTTCAATCTATAGCAGTGTGGCTGTATTCCATGCTATGGAATTCACCCTGTCTAAACCATTCATAATACTAGATATGTAAAAAAAGTGACCTAATATTGTCATATATGACTTAATATTAGACATTATACTATCTTCATCACTTGTGAAACTCTCTACTCCATTATTTTCAGTGGTATCAACCATCAACTTAATAATCCAGGATACTTGATTTCCAGGTCTACATGAATCTCACAATTTTATTAGTAAAACCTGACCCTTCTATGGTTGTCTTTATTTTATAATCCACTTGCCACAAATTTAGCTAAGGTTTTGAATCAACCTTTATTTCTCTGTCTCTCTCCTTTATCCTTCATACATAATCTTGTTCTGAGTATGATCAATACTATGTCTACAATATCTGAAGCATTTGTGCCCCTTTTTTACATCCATCTGTCACAGTCTAGTTATGCTTATAAATAAATTTAGGCTAGATTATGGAAATATCTTGAATTCAATGCATTCTACACATCTATCAGAATTTTCTTAAACAGTAATTTTTACTATCTCACTAACTTGCTTGAAAAATTTTGGTAATATGTCCATTAATTTCAGAATAAATCTAACTGATCAATTTGACATTTAAGATCCATTATGCTTTGGTCCAAGTCTATTTACTCAATTAAGCCTTCTGTTCAGATATTACATCTCTAACCCAGTATCCATCTACACTGAATTATTTATACTTCCCTAAATTGGAAATACTCTACCCCCTGATTCTGCTATTGTTATAAGTTGTCATCTCTGTCTACATGGGATTTCCCTTCTACATTGTCTTGCTTATCTGGGAAACATCTTTTATTGGTGTAAAATACTATTCAGAGGTTGATTTATGTGGGAAGCCTTCATGCTTCCTATTTTGAGCCAATCAATGTCAGTGTGTATTTCTAGCTTCATCTTATCCTTTGCTTATTTATGATCTAAAACTTATTTGATATATGAGCTTATTTCTTAAACACACATGTTTTTGGATAGACTATGATCAGGATAGGGAATATAGATTAATTGTCTTGGGATCAACCACACTCAATGTGTGAGGTATTTTGGCTTTAGTATTATTTGGACCACTGTGTAAAATAATTTCTTAAGCATATATGTATAAGTTAAAATGAGAAGATAGCAACAGAGATTTATATTTCAAGGAAATAATTTTTAACAATGGCAAAATTTAAGGCTAATGATGCAACTTTTAATGATAAAAAGAATAACAAAATAAATCCAAGAATGTGTAAAGAAGAAATTAATGAAAACAAAATTTGAAACCAGTAAATTGAGGGAAAAATATAACAAAATATCAATGAATTTATTTTTTTCTTAGAAAAATATAACAAAGCAAACATATCTCTGGTAAGCTTAAGTAAGAAGAGGATGCAGAAATACATAGTGTTAAGAGTAAAAATAATTAGAGCTACATCTGAAGAAGATTTTAAAACAAATCACTGTAAAAGTAATGTCAGTGAATTAAAAATGGACACCTTCCAAAAAGTTTTCAACTTAGACAAATTTGGCCCAAATAGAAAGAAAAAGCATTAAGATCCCACAATTGATAAATTAAAGAAATAAAGCAGTTGTTAAAAGTCTTGACCCAAAGAAATATTGAGACCATGCAGTTTTCTAAGCAAGTTCTATCTGCCAAGAAACATATTATTCCTGTCTTACTGAAGTTTTTTTCAGAAGCCTTTTCCAGAAACACTTCTAACAGAAAAATAAAGAGTACTGCTCAACTCATTCAACAAAGACAGTATAATTTTGATCCTGGAAATGCCAAGTGTGACATGATAAAAGAAAATTAAATTTGATATCGTTTTTAATATGGGTAAAAGGCTGAAAAGTATTAGAAAGGCAAATGCAAAAGTATATTAAAAAGATAATTACTTTAACAAAGTTAGGTTTCTTCTTGTCAATCAATGATATGTAATAAATTCTGATAAGTGTTAACCTCATTTACTTCTTAAAGGAAAATGTCATATGATCTCAATAGATACAGAGAAGATATTTGATAACACTTAACATAATTGTATGACAAAAACTTTATAAGTTAAGAATTAAATAGAACTTTCTTTACCCAGTAGATGTTAACAACAATAAACATATTAAAAACACCATTCTAAATGCCAAAATGATGAACTCAATATCCTTAAAATCTGGAAAAAGGAAAAAGAAAATCATTTCCCACCAAGTCCATTTAACATTATACTGGATGTCCTGTAAGTATAATTAAAAAAAAAAACAGGAAGAAAAGCTTATGGATTAGATAGTGAAAAAAACCCTCACAATTTGAAGAATATTTATTTATGTAAATGGGACAAGAAAAACTACAGAAAAATATGAGAAACAGTAGGAAAGTTTAACAAGGTAGTAAGCATTCATTTTCAAAACTCTTCCTAGAACTTCTCTAGCATCATCCTTTCCTTCCTCTTTTGTCTCTAGTCACATTTGCCTTCTTGCTGTTCCACAAACATGCAAAGCCCATTACCACACCCATGTTTTTGTATATATTTTTATTCTATCTTGATGTGCCCATGATATTACATGGCTCCCCCTTCCAATTTCTATGGGTCTTTACTAAAATACATTTTTCCTGGTGAGATCTCTCTGGCCATTCTGTTTACTATGGATGTCCTGACCCTACCCTCTCCTGGGAGACAATTCTCCATGGGCTTCTCATATCTCTACACAAGTTGTAACAGAGGTACTAAGTGATTTTGCTCCAGACTACTTGTGTAAGAATGTTTGTAAATTAAACAGCTTTGAAAGATATAATGTTTCCTTCTAAAATCAAGGACAGATTTGTTTACAGCCTTGGAGAATATATGATCTATAAAGAAATAAAACAGAGAAATATATATACTACCTCTATCAATAAATTTTAAGGTTAATATTTACTTTATTCACATTGCTCTCAAATATTACAATCCTGCCTCATAATCTAGGCTGTAAATTTGACTCTATTACTTTCTCTGAATTTCACATATATTTTCCCACTTTAATACTTTATACTTGGCATTCCAGGTTTTATATGGCATCACCTCTTGACCTCTTTATTCTGTTTCTCACTGACAGCTATCCTTTTTCCCTCTTCCTAACTCCAAACTCAGAATTAAAATTACCCATCCATTCATGTACAGCATAGAACAATTACAGGTCTACCCTAACCCTTTAAGGGTTGACTATGTAATAGAGGGCACGGTTGTACATCTTGAAGATAAACCCCCAAAAGGGAAAAAAATAGCATGTTAAATGGACAAAATTCACTATTTAGATAACTTGATTATGACATATATAGAGGTTTTTTGTCAAAGCCAAGGAAAAAGATCTCATGAAGTCCAGATGCCAAGAGGACAGTTAGTCTTCTTAACATGTGGCATTGCATTGGGGTTTGAGTCTGCCTTATCTCACTTGTCATGTTTTAAGACCGTGGATGATACAAACACTGCTTTTTCTTCTTAGCATCTCCAACAACATTCATCACATAAATTATTACATTATTTATATGTACCACATAAACTTAATAAAGAATGGGTGAGGGGCACCTGGGTGGCTGTCTATTAAGCATCTGACCCCGGATCAGGTCATGATCTCATGGTTCACAAGTTCAAGTGCCAGATCAGACTCTGTGCTGACAGGTCAGAGTCTGGAGCCTACTTCAGATTCTGTGTCTCCCTCTCTTTCTTTCTGATCCTCTCTAGTACTCTGTTTCTCTCTCTCTCTCTCTCTCTCAAAGTATTAAACATTTTTTAAGTGAATAGGTGATTTGACCAATTAATAAATTAATTTTGAACACAGCTGTCAATTCTAATATTATTATTACTCAAAATCACATTAGCCTACCCCCTTGTGTTTATTTCCAAGACTTTAATTTGGACAATTTTGTCTTCTATTCATTCTATTCATAAAATATTAAATTCATAGAGTTGATTTATTTGGATCTTTTACCACACATCTTTTTCCAATTTTAATCTGGAACATATTTATCAGTGGGGCTTTCAAACCTTAAATTAGATTTGGTTTACATGTCATTCTTAGGAATGTTATGAATTCCCATCTTGTTTATATTTTAGTGCTAACTTTTACATGCTAAAACTTTTTGATAACATGTGAAGCATTTGTAATACTTTCAATCCAGATGTATTTTCTTGATACTTTGAAAAAATTATATATAGCATCTGGTTTAAAAATATTTTCAGTCCATTTTCATTCAGATGATAAAACACATTCAAGAGTTTAAGCATACTAAAAAATGGTGAGTGAACTTTCAATGAAATGAAAGAAGAAGTTTTCTTGCCTTCCATAAGTAGAAAGATATAGTATTATTTATTAATAAATCAACTAATGTTAAACAATTCGATGGTAGTTAGAAATTCAGTTGTTATAAGGGACAGTGTCAATGTATGAGGGCAGGGATTCTCTGAAAAATAACTCTATTATATATAAATCATAAATTATAAATTAATCTCACTGTCTAGAAAATGTGTTAAAGTCTCAGAGCTATAAGATTCAAGAAGTTCTAAATTGAAAAATAAGATCATGCTTAACATATTTACAAATGTCTTATTTTCCAAGACATAGTTCAAAATGAATACTAGGACTTAACATCAATAATCCATTTTATAATGATGTTAACTGTTTTTGAAAAGTCTAGACTTTAGTTTCTCCATTTTATACATTTACAGAACTCATCTTTGGAAAGCATTGTTAAAAGTACTAGTTATACATAATCTAGGGAATAAAATTCAAAACATATACATATCTCTTAAGGTTACTTACTATCAAAGGAGCTCCAAAAATCATGTCAGTTATTAACTTGAAATGTCTGATTAAAAGTCCTGTTATATAGTGCCTTTGCATTCCTTGTTCAATAAAGTAAATTCAATGTGGACAAGATATTCATGTTTTACCGCTATATAACCAACAACTAATACAACATTGAAATAAGGTAGATTCTAAAGAAGTAACTTGAAAGAATAGTGAAAAACTGATGACTGAGAAAGGAGCTATTGAAAGAATTGTAAATACTCTATGGAAAAGAGAATAATCCTTATTTTTTGTTGTATTTTTTTACATTAAATATGTCTAAATTTATGTAAAACAATTGTACCTAATGGACCGAAAGCATAGTTTCAATCTCAAAGACACCAACATTTTACATATTACTCCACATATAGGCTCCACACGAACTGTGCACGGGGATTGTTGCCTTGAGCTGTCACTGAGCAGCAATGCAGTATAATATGTTTTGAAATCTAAAATCCTTACTATTTGACATCTGATTTCGAGAAAGGATTCTCTTTCTTCTTTCAAGGAAGATAAACAAAATGCAAACATGACAAGGCAAAGCAAAAATATAGAATCTTATATTGCCATCTAAAATCAAAGCTTAAAGCATCATTTTTTTCTTAGATGTGTTTCCGATGTTTTTTATTTTGTAACAAAGCAGTAAGTACAGCTGGTACAGATTTTGGGTTCTTTCTTACCAGGTCTCATGAGATAATACCCTATTCCTCTCACAGATAATATGTCTATTGTGAAAGAGGAAATATCTCTGTCTACTCCCTTGCCCGTGTGTCAAATAAGTATTAACAATAATCCGCTCTCTTTACCTGAGAAAATGCCGCTTTGCTGGAATGGTGCAGTGGAACAATAGTGTCACAATGATAATATAACATTTTTAATGGTCTTTAATGAAAAGCCAAAGATATTATTGGTGTATAAGATAGAAAGAATTTGCCTGTGTGTTTGGCATTTGGGCCTGTAATACAGGAAAGATTTAAAAAATGTGAGATGGTAAATAGACTGTATTGTTGAAGTGATGAAAAACTGAAAAATTCAGTGGAATGTCCAAAACTGCCAGCTGGAAGGAGACAGAAGGATATCAACAGTCTGCCTTAGAAGGAATCCTGATGTGTTGATGTAATAGCCTGATAATGAAATGATTTGCCTGCCTCTACTTACAAAGAACCCTTTGATTCTTTGAAGTGGGATGCTTTGGAGATCACATAAACATGGCCTAACATAAAAATTGTGGGTTTAAGTGTATAATATCTTCTCCAAAAACATCAATTCAAGCAACTCAGTTACGAAGGTTTATGTATTTATTACACATATAAGAATTGAAGCTTGTTTAATATCTGCTACTTGCTTTGAATTAAAATCAAACCGCACTTACAGACACTCGTTGGGAAAACAACAATAACTCAAAACTGAGCACCAACCCTGTCTAGACGCAAGTAAATACATCGTCACCCAATTTCATGAATAGAGAATAGGGTACTTGTTAGAAGCATGTGATAGACACACCAGAGTTAAACTTTGCCAGATCTGGAAAGTGTAGAAATAGCTTCCTTAAATCCTTCGGCGAACTCAGTAAAACACGAAGAAAAGTGGAAAGAGAGAGAAGGACAAAAGAGGGAAAAAAAGAATATAAATTTCGAAGTGAGTGGAGTTAGGCAATGATTAAGCCTAAATTATGAGATGTGAGGTATCCTCAAAAGCTCTCAACTTAGTGTGTGATATACATTGGTGCTCTTCATCAATTATTCAATGAATGTAACCAAACATTTGCCGTTATTATCCTTTCTCAGCCACTTACCAGCTGTGTGACATTAGACAGGTTTCTGACGTCTCATTATTAGATGCCTAGTGTATGTCACTTCATGGCCCTAAGGATACAGGTAAATAAGAGCAGGATGGTCCTTGAAATTATGTAGCTTACACTCTTGTGGGGAGAGATAAATGACAAACATAAAAACAAGGAAATAATTTCAGGGAATGATACATTTTGTAAAGAAAAATAAAATTGGAAGAGAGAATGGCTGGTGAGGTGAGGAGGGAAGTATATTATGTAACTAACACCGTTTGAAGCCGCATTCTGAAGTGATGCATCAGTTTTAATTAAATGGGGATGTGCCCCAAGGTATCCCTAGAGGGATCGATAATCTCCTAACAGCCATTCCAGATATGCCAAAAGGTCTGAGTAGTAAGAATGTGTGAAAAAGGTGACTCCTGCCTTCATACTATTTCAATTTAAATCCACCTCTAAAACTAAAATACCTTGAAACAACTTTAAAAAATGACTTGTTATTAATATAGGCAGTAGAAACTTTCTTATAAATGGTATCAAGCACTCCAAATACTTTTTGAAATTTTTGCTTTGCAAACAGCTCCGATTCTCTTTTAGACACCAATCCAAATGCTGCTTTCCACATGATATGCCTCTTGGAACACAACTCTTTGATGCTAGAAATACTATGAAGTTAAAATTGTGTATTGCATTGATCAAAAACAATCTCCCCAGGGATACCTAGATGGCCAGTTGGTTAAGCATCCAACTCTGGATTTTGGCTGAGGTCATGATCTCTTGTTCGTGAGTTCAAGCCCCACATTGGGCTCTGCTGAAGGCGTGGAGCCCGCTTAGGATTCTCATACCCGCTCTCTGACCCTTTCCTGCTCATATGCGCACACTCTATCAAAAGTAAATAAGTGCACATAAAAAGAAAAACCTCTCCGAAGAAACTAATTTTAGGATTTGCACCAATCACATTAGAAAATTTTAAATAAATTTTATTATTTATATTATTCTATGTAGGCAATAATGGAGGGTGGATAGATCATAATTTTGCTGTGGGAATGGAAAATAGTGTCAGCCTTTAAAAATGCCCTTAACAACATAATGGAAATAAAAGTAAAGTCCAACTAACTCCTTATGTCCTTGTCAGCTTTAATTGAGATATTAAAAGTAAGTGTTTGGCACATAGTAAGTATACAGAAACATATTAGACATTATTTTTATTAAAATGCTTATTAATTAGTATTTTAACTCAGTAAAAAATTTAGACAATGTTTTTTTCTACATTAAAATATGTGCATTTTGGAAGTGTATGTCATATATAAATAAGTGATAATTAGAACAAAAACAGACAGAAGCTTCTAACTCAGCATGCAACACTTTCTTTGTGGAGCTTGAGAAACTTAATAGAAGACCATGGGGGAGGAAAAGGGAATAAAATAGTTACAAACAGAGAGGGAGGGAGGCAAACCACAAGACACTACTAAATACAAAGAGCAAACTGGGGGTGGATGGGGCGGAGGGGAAAATGGGTGATGAGCATTGAAGGTGGACTTGTTGAGATGATCACTGGGTGTAGAATGTAAGCGACGGACCATGGGAATCTACCCCAAAAACCAAGAGCACACTTTACACACTGTATGTTAGCCAATTGGACAATAAATTATATAAAAATAAAGAAATAAAAATTTAAGTAATAAAAAAAGAAAGTTGTTTTTTTATCAGTCCTAAATCTCTGTGTCACTTTCTGCTATAGAAAACAAAAGATGTGAAATAATGCATTTCACTTTTACTGTAAATTCAGTATGAAGAGTTTTGACAATGTTATGTTACCTCTAAGGTTCACTTGATATCTGTTAGTCTCAATTTGTATCTCAGACAGTAAATGCATTAGAAAAAACATTCTTAGAAATGTCAGAATACTTCTCCACATAAAATTGACACAATATCATTTATTTACTTATCACATAAAAACAAAATGTAACAATGGTGCATTATCAGGGTGACTCAGTGGAGGCTTTTATAATGATATAGATTTGAAAAATATGTGAACTGTGCCATAGAGATAGGTTAATCCAGGATGTGAGAAGGTAAGGATTCTACCCTGTTTATTGAAACATGGTTCAAAAGAATATCAGAGTAGAGCTTACCCAAATCAAAGATTTGCTTCTGACCATGCAGTGACATTACAATTAACCACTGTGTTAGGATGATTTCCCCAAATGACAAGGGACACTGTCATTGCCAATGGTTATTGAGCATCATGCGTTGTTAGAAATAAAGACTTCATCTATAAGAAGTTACTGTTCCTACAATTATGTTGGTAGAAAATGTCATTTCTACAGCTAATCTTGGAAATTCTTCTTGATATGCTTTGCAAAAGATAATCACTTTGAAGATACCCAGAAGTTTCTTTTTTTGGTATATATATTTATATCTTGCATTCAAGAACCAAATTATGCTAAATCTTGAGATTTCGGGGGAATAATGATATCTGATTTCTTCATCTTGGAAATTATCATGCTCCTAGGAAAAACAGGTACAAATACAGTGTGATAACTATAAAATTAAAGAATATGTATAATTCAACAATTGGATAAATAGCTAACTAGATCAAAGAGTTGTAAACACTTTTAGCAATCAGATATTAGAAATGAGTCTAAAAGAACAAACAGGAGTTTACATAAAAAAGGGAAGAGTGGAGTGTTGTTTGGAGATGTGAATAAAAGTGAGGACAGTGGTCTGGTGGAGATTTCAGGGAAAAGAAAAATCTGGTCAATGGATAAGGCCGGTGAACCAGTACAGGAGACCTCAGAAAGTAAGTATCCATAAGTTGTTGATGACTCTGTGCATATATATATATATGCAACATATATATATACACATATATATGCAATTTGGTTAATACACAGTGGAGCAGCTATGCAGAAATTACAGACTTATTTAATATTTACTATTGATGATGAATTAATTTTGGACAAAAATTCTTTCCCAAAGTTTGAAATGAATACTTCTGGAATATTAACAGATAATTCATTGTTTTTAAACACTAACAAACATCCACATAAACTCTGTATGTTTGAAATTCATCTCCAAATGTGAACATAAAAGCAGTCAGTGAAATACTTGGTAATAAAAATGAAGAGCATAGAAGGTTAAAACAATAAAACAATTAGTTTTGCCTAGCCACCTTATATGTTGGCATTAAAAGTAAAAGATCTTGTTTGTTGAAACTTCCTGGAGGACATTGTATCAGGTGAAATAAGCCAGGCATGCGAGGAAAAAAACTCCATTGCCTCACTTATATTTGGAATCCTAGAGTCAGATATACAGAAGCAGAAAGTAGAATGGTGGCTACCAGGGACTGGGATGTGGGGGAAATGAGATGTTGGTCAACACGAACAAAGTAACAGTTGTGCAGGAAGAGTAAGTCCAGACATTTAATGCGTAACGTGACGTTTATCATTAATAATGCTGTATTGGATACTGGAAATCTGCTAAGAAAGCACACTTCAGCTGCTCTCATCACACACAAAAATGGTAGCTTTGTGAGGAAATGATACGTTAATTAGGTTGACTGCAGCAATTATTTCATTTTTAAAACACCAAGTATACTTTAAATGCATAAAATCTTTATTAAAAACACAGAAGATGTGTATATATTGAATACATATATATGATATTAATATATATTACAGAACTAATTATATAAACTAATTGTTAATATATAATATTATTGTATTATTATATTATATTATTATATATCATTGCTAGTTGCCTTATGTCATTCAGTGCCGAATTTTCTCTAGACTGAGTAAACATTTTAATTATTAACTATTAGCTATACACAACTCTTTATACATTTTGTTAAATATTGTATGTAAATTATGAAATACTATTAATTAAATTTTTAAGAAAGAAGATTAAAGAGGATGTTAGGAAGTATCAAAAGTATGGGGAGTGACTTAAGGGCAGTCCAATTAATCACAACATGGTAGTTTTTTAAGAGAAAAATCAGTTGATTTTAATATTTCACATTCTGGAAACAGCAACTTTTATTAATGCATAGAATTCCAATACAAAGTTAAGTTCCAAGGAAAGTGGTTCAGAATTAAGCAAAAGCCTGAGAAATCTGAGGTACACTGATTATCTGCATTAGTTCACTGAGGAACTCTAAACATTTCAAACATGCAAAATGCGACGGATGTATTATGCTGTGTTCTGAGATTATTTTTGAAAAAATAAACATAATAATGGTAAAACTTTAGTATTGATAATAATTTCAAAATACATTGCAAGTATTCATTAGCTCACTGTGAGCATTTAGGAAATATATGATCAATTAATGCTATTATACTAGTCTTTATTTACAAACATTTTTAAAAAATATTTTATTGTCAAATTGATTTCCATACAGTACAAACATTTTTAAGTTAAAAAATATATACACATTTTGTCAGGGACAATGGTGATTATTAGGCCATATCTAAGTAAGTTAGATAACAATTAACTGTATGTCTTAGTGTGCTTGAGCTGCCATAACGAAAAATATAGACTGAGTAGCTTAAACAACCGGAATTTATTTCCTCACAGTTCTAAAAGGTGGGGAGTCAGAGATCAATGTCTCACATCCTATTCTTGTAACCCCAGTTAGCCTTCATCAACTCCTCAAAGGACTTCTGTCTAAATATAGTCACATTGGGGATTAGGATTTCAACATATGAATTTGGGAGGGTGGACACAATTATTCAGTCCTTAACACTATAGAGTATAAATACTCCTTTTACCACTTTATTATGCTCAAAATTTTTCTTAATTGTGAGCATAAATAACACATGACTGTTAATTTTGAAAATGTAGCACATGTTATTTATGATAATTTTAGCTTTGATGTTTTTTCTTCCATTTCTTCTTGAAAAAGGGAGGAAATATGTGACTTCATTTTTTGTTTTCATTTTATTTATCATTTATTTATTTATTTATTTATTTATTTATTTATTTATTTGAGAGACAGAGAGAGACAGATCATGAGCAGGGGAGGGGCAGAGAGAGAGGGACATACAGAATCGGAAGCAGGTTCCAGGCTCTGAGCCGTCAGCACAGAGCCCAACGCAGGGCTCCAACCCACGAACTGTGAGATCATGACCTGAGCCGAAGTCGGAAGCTCAACCAACTGAGCCACCCAGGCACCCCTTCATTTTTATTTAAATACTGGTATTTCAAAAGGTACAAATATGCTAGACATCTTCTCTATTAAGTTCTAAATTTTAAAAATGGATAAATGCTTTGAGATTAAGTGAGAAATACTATAAATGAAGTGACTCATTATCATGAGTCTCATTTCAGTAATTTTCCTGTGGAAATAAATGTAAGCATAGGTTGCTTAGTCAATGGTGAATTTGCTTGCATAATTAAGATGGGGTAGTTGCAAAAGTTGGATGAGTTAGATAAAAATTTATTTTTTCCTGGTTTTAATAGAAACTTTAAATAACGATTTTTAAATAAATATATAAAAAGTAAAAATTAGCCTGATTCTCAAACCATAAAAGGGACTCAACTATAGAGAACAAACTGAGTGCTGCTGGAGGGAGGTGGGAGAAGAGTGGGTTAAATGGGTGATGGGTGGTGAGGAGGGCAATTGTAATTAACACTGGGGATTGTATGTAAGTGATCTAAGTATCTGAATTCCACTCCTGAAACTAATATCATACCATATGCTAGCTAGCTAGCTAGAATTTAAGTAAAAAATTGGAAGGAAAGAAAAGAAATGAAAGAAAAAAAATTAGCCTGACTCTGACCTATGAGCTTGTATTACTAATATCCCACTTGATGGTCTAAAATGTGATTTGGGAAAAATAACTTTTTTAATGTTTATTTTATTTTATATTTCAGAGAGTGCAAGTAGGGGGAGGGAGACAGAGTCGGGGAGAGAAATTCCAAAGCACTGACAGCAGTAAACCCCATGTGTGGCTCAAAGTCACCAACCACGAGATCATGACCTGCACTGAAGTCCGATGCTCAAATGAGCCACCCAGGTGCCCCGGGAAAAATGCTTTTTAAAGAGAACTCTTGACAACCATTGTCAAGAAAGGGATTTGCCAGATGATCCACACGCTTCTGTAAATACTTTACACATGACTTTTCATATGTTAGTAGCTGAAGGAGCTAATAATATACTCAGATATTTAATATAAAACAGATCATATTAAATCAGTTGTCTCCTCAAAAAGACATTTCTTAAAGTTTTAAAATGGAAAGATTATTTTATTGTAAGTCCAACAAAATGTAATGCATCTGTGGTTTGTCCATAGGATCTATTGCTTCTCCAAGGTGGTCTATAAAAATTAAAAACCAACCAACCAAACAAACATTTAAAACAAATGAAAGAATCAAATACTTACAATTTTTAAGCCACTTTGCTGAAGTCAGGGCAAAATGTAGCACTTAAATTATACATCTCTGCCAAATACTTTATGTTTCTACATATTAATAAGAAAATGGCCCAGGGGCAGCCATGGAAGGATGCCATTCAGTTCTCTCTAAGTAAGAAATTGCCAATGAACTACGAGAACTACATTTAGCCAACAGCTTTCCAGCTGCAACGCCTATAGGATTTGTCAGTACAGTGGACCAGAGGCCATGCTTTCCTGAGGTTACCTTTAGTCTATGTGTGACCATTTCTGCTTAACCTGTGATTTTCTTTTTTTTTAATTTTTAAAATGTTATTTATTTATTTATTTTGAGAGACAGAGAGAGACAGCGTGAGCAGGGGAGGGTCAGAGAGAGGGAGAGACACAGAATCTGAGGCAGCTCCAGGATCTGAGCTAGCTGTCAGCACAGAGCCTGACGCAGGGCTCGAACCCATGAACTGTGAGATCATGACACGAGCCGAAGCCAGACGCTTAACTGAGCCACCCAGGCACCGCTCAACTGATGATTTTCTAAGGGCAAACGTTGTACCTGTGTTCCAGTTGGGCTGGCCAAGACTTTCTCAGAGCTGTGTTGTGGTCTGATGATCATCTGCTCAGCCAACCAGTTGTCTGTCCTTCCCCATTTCTTGCAAAGTTGTCAGACGTGCATGATTTTTGAGGCCTTTCCCTGCTAATGCCTGCTTTTTTACCTTTTCATAGTTGTTAACCCTATTAAACCTGCTGTACTTCTATTTCTTGGTATCAACTTTCTAGAATAAGACCTTTGATGAAAAAGATCCATTATTTTGGCCAACTTCATAAAAGCATACTTTTTATTATTTTATTCTGGTACTTTATTTTATTTATCACTTAATAAAAATGTAGCAATAAGAAAATGTATAAATTTCCTGAATCATTTTCTGCCTTTCTCTCTCTCGCTCTCTCTCTCTGTGTGTGTGTGTGTGTGTGTGTGTGTGTGTGTGTGTGTGTTTGTGTGTGTATATATATATATAATAGAATATAGAATAATAGAAATATTTTCCATTACATTTGAAAGTCTATTAATGCATTTCCTGAACTAAATTTTATAAATTTTTAATTCCAGCCATCTTTCCATGGATTTGTATAAAACACAATGTGCATGATGCATTTGTTTCTCCGTCTCCAAACCCAAAGAATATGCTGAGCAGAAACCAGCCTGGGCAGAAGGTTAGATACTTAGAATTTCACACTTTTTAAAAAATGTTTATTTATTGGGGGGGGAGGGAGAGAAAGAAAGAGAGAGACAAAGTGGGGAAGAGGCAAAGAGAGAGAGAGAAAGAGAATCCCAAGCAGGCTCTGAGCTGTCAGCACAGAGCCTGTAGCAGGGTTCAATCTCAGGAACTGTGAGATCATGACCTCAGCAGCAATCAAGAGTCAGACGCTTAACCAACCGAGCCATCCATGCACCCCTAGAATTTCATGTCTTGATTCCAATATTGTCTTAATACAATCACAAATTATACTAGCAGGAGATGACAGGGGCATAGGTACAAGGTTTAGATATTTTGACAATTACCGATTTGAAAATATTTGAAAGCTTATCTTCAAGTTATAGTGAGTTACATTTTGTTTCAAAATTGCATTAGTCAGGGCTCTTCTGGTGGATGTTGCCAAATTTAGGAGTTTTTGCAGACCCGATGGGAGAGAAATGAAATTCTAGTGTAGTTTTAATTTGTGTATGCCCTATGATGACATACATTAAACAGTCTGTATATTAGATATATTTTGAGCTCACAATAAATAACACTTGCAAATCAAAACCAGATTATAGTCTATCTGTAGGGGTTTATCAAAAACTTCTTTTGGTTCTTTATTTAGAAAATATAATTACTATGTTAAGAAATTAAATCATAAATATCTAACTTAATATTATGAAATAATAAAATTTGTTATTTATTAAAATGCCAAAATTCAGATTGTTTTCAAGATTGACAATCTGGCTTTGAATTACCCAGCACATTTAGTAAAATCTATGACATAAGAAAATATTTGAGATCTACCCTTGTGACTCCTTAGTGATAGATGAGTCTTAAAATGTTTAACGATTTTGGTTAAATCACTCTGCCTCACTCTGTGTTCAGCATTTATTAAACCTATTGAAATTGGAAAGTCTTGAAATAGGAGAAATACAGAACAATTTTGCATTCAACAATTCTTTATGACAACGAACATTAATGATCACATGTTGAGGCTTTTAAAAATGTGATTTTGAGGGCTCCTGGGTGGCTCAGTCGTTAAGTGTCCTACTTTGGCTCAGGTCATGATCTTATGGTTCATAAGTTCGAGCCCTGCATCAGGCTCTGTGCTGACAGCTCACAGAATGGAGCCTGCTTCAGATTCTGTGTCACCTTCTCTCTCTGCCCCTCCCCTGCTCATACTCTTTCTCTGTCTGTCTCTCAAAAATAAACATTAAAACATTTTTTTAAATGTGATTTTGTATATTTTGACATAAGCGATTTATATTATTATGTTTTAAAATTCAACTGTACTGCCGTCCTTCACTTTAAGACATTCTGAGCATTTTTACTTTGCCTGCCGACTTTCATAGGAAATAGTTTTCTTGGGGTACCTGGGTGGTTCAGCGGAGGAGTGTTTGCCTTTGGCTCAGGTCATGACCTTGCAGTCTAGTTCGATCCCCACATCTGGCTCTGTGCTGACAGCTTGGAGCATGGAGCCTGTTTCAGATTCTGTATCTCCCTTTCCCTCTGCCCCTCCCCACTCATACTCTGTCTCTTTCTGTCTCTCAAAAATGAATCAATGTTAAAAAATGTTATAAAACCAGTTTTCTTTATCACTGCTTTCTTCTCATCTTATGTAGTTTACTATTATAACAGAAATATACATTTCTGATGTTATATTGTGGACATTTTTATTATGAATTCATTGCATAAAATTCATATATTTAGTTTTACCTAAAAAGATCAGTGTATCAATTACATTTCATAAAAATAGTTATTTATTTGAAATAGTATATATATTGAATGATACATAATAAATTTTTTGCTAAATTTTAGAGATTAACATTTTACTTGACTTTCCAGAAATCTAACTTTAGCAAAGCATGTTTTCTAAAAATTACCTACATTACTTTACCTCCTCTTTGATTCTGAGATGCACATTATAAACCAAATTTATCTGGCTAATATAGAGGATGATTATTTATTTTCTTCAACTGAAATTATGTTATTGAATAAAATATATGTCAATACATTAATAAATCAAGTTTGGTTCTGAAGGGAAAGGTAAATGATTAAACATTAAGTGCTCTGTAACTTGCTTCTATTTCTATACAACAAAAGTTTATAGCTGCTGTTAAAATGGTTGCCTTTTTTTTTATAAAGCAGTTTTTCATTTATAATTGGGGCCACTAAATGAAAGTGACCTAAGAAGTTAATTTCTCATTATAATTATATACATTCTCTGCACAAGACATATTGAACCAATTAAACCATTTCAGAATTATGTCTTTTCTCCCACTGTTTTCCCTTGTTCAGCTATTTACTATTTTAATGTAATTTTTTCATTGTATATATATACATATACATATATGTTAATGCTTATTTATTTTTGAGAGACAGAAAGACAGAATATGAGAAGGGGGAGGCAGAGAGAGAGGGAGACACAGAACCTGAAGCAGGCTCCATGCTCTAAGCTGTCAGCACAGAGCCCCATGTGGGGCTTGAACCCATGAACAGTGAGATCATGACCTGAGCCAAAGTTGGACACCTAACCTACTGAGCCGCCCAGGCGCCCCTAGATATATTTGTATTTGACTTAAATATACTTATTTAAGTTACAGGATTCTGTGTGATGTTTGGTTTACAATTTTTGCCATTCATTTTAAAGAAATTTGTTAATGTTTATTTATTTTTGAGAGAAAGAGAAAGAGAGAAAGAGAGAGAGAGAGGGCATGAACAGAAGAGGGGAATAGAGAGGAGAGTGGAGAATCCAAAGCGAGTTCGTGTTAACAGCAGAGAGCCCGATGCAGGGCCAAACCCATGAACCGTGAGATCATGACCTGAACCGAAGTCGGACACTCAACCAACAGAGCCACACAGTTACCCCCTAAAATGACTTTCAATGTATCTGTTTTTGCTCTTTCTTTGTAATTTTTAAACTACATAAGTGAAAATACAGGTGTTGATAATCATAATAAAGAGAGAAGTAATGTCTTTGTGTGTATGTGTACATCACAGAAGAACTTTGGGTATTGCATTATTTAGGCAGAGTAATCATTTCTTTGCAGTCTGTTTTATGCTTACATACAGTTTGTTTGTATTGTCTGCATAAGTTTTTAACAATATAAAAGATTATAAAGAGACAAAGAAATCTTGACCTTTTACCATAGCCAAGAAGATATAAGCCATTGCATACATACTCTCAAGATAAATCCTAGGTCATGGATCTCACTTTTCTACTCTACATATAGACTATATACATTTTGGTGATAAAAACAAGTATCTTTTATGATAATAGAGAGCAGACATCTATCTCAATCATATTATTCCCTCTTTTTCAAAATAAGAGGATGGCAAGACTATCTTGGTAACCTCCACTGTTTGCCTTCAAATTTTGTTGATTTATACATTAAAAACCTCTCAAAAACAGACATACCAGTATTATCCATTCCCATCTAGCATTTACAGAGGAGAAAAGACGTATACTTAATTAAAATCATGGGAAGTTCAAATATTTCCTACTGTTTGTATTATTTATTAAGTATTGTTTATTTTATCTTATTTATTAAGAAAGGAAAAGAAAAATAAATTAAGAGGCTTAATTCTTTGTAAGAAATTAATAATTCTGTGAGAAAATATAATTTTTAAACATAAGCCTAGATAATCTTTTTATTCCAACTTATCTTAATATCAGATGAGTTTGAGTGCTAAAAATAATCAAACGTGGAAAATTATACATACTAGGCCTATTAGCATAGAGCTGATGAAAATCAGCGAGTAGCTTTTTACCATCAGAATCATTCTTATGTGGTAAAAACAAAACAAACAAAGAAAGATTCCATACTATAAACTGTTGTTCAATTTTTGTTATCTAAATGTATTGATCATAATGTATTCATTGAAACTAGAAATAAATTAAGCATCTGACTTCGGTTCAGGTCATGATCTCCCAGTTCATGGGTTCAAGCTCTGCATCGGGTTCTGTGCTGACATCTTAGAGCCTGGAACCTGTTTCAGATTGTGTCTCCCTCTCTCTCTGTCTCTTTCTCACTCATGCTCTGTCTCTCTCTGTCTCAAAAATGAACTATAAAAAAATTTTTTTTAAAGGTGTAAACCCCACTCTTCAAAAGTTTGTGTTATGGCACTGTGGTTTTATGAAAGAACTACATTAGTACCTGTTTTTGCCAACTGAGAGAAATGAAGAGGATTTTGCTTCAAAAAAAGGCGAAAAGTGAAAATAGTGATTAGCATTCATTTTGCGGTGAGCCATCACACAGGCAGCACGCACCTTGAGCAGACAGAGGGGCACCACTAAGCCCCTTTTCCTGGGAACTACACCAGCAGCTCAGCTTCAGGAACTGTGTCTATGAGCATCTGTGCTTTATCTCAGTTTATTTTGTGTATCTGTTAGCAAGATGTGTCCCAGGATATTACGAAAGCCTCAGAGAAGTTATTCTTTAGATTTAGGAAAGCTCAAAAAAAATTTCCACACAAATCAATGGCAATTGCTTCTTCCCTCTAAGTGATTTGATTTATGGAAGGTTGGGTAAGAATCTTCTACGTTTGAATGTCAGGGGAAACTTGTATACCAAAGAGCCAAGATAAAGAGAGCAGTGGATTTAAGGAGCTTTGTTCTTGTTAATTTTGCTAACATTGTATTCAGTCCTTTTATTTTAGTAGTGGGATCTTTATTTTTGGAAACTCTGTGTCTTCAGCATGGGGTTATAAACATGTCATTCTTGACTCCCTCTTCTAGACATCGGAGTAGAAGTCTAGGATCATCATGAACAATAATTCATCATTATGTGACTGAGGAAGAGAGAATTATAAGAAGTTGGCTCTAATTGTGCTTCCTCTCTTTTCCCACCGTGGTCTCCAACTGAAGTGGATGTAGATTTCTCTGTAGAGCAAGGAGATACTTTAAGGGTCCCAGTGTCTACTGCCGCACCAACAGGGACTATTTGTTTTTCTTAAAAACTTAAAAATAATAGATTTGATTGCTAGTTTGAAGATTTAACTAACAATTAAAACACATTTAAAGCTAAGGTAGCTGCCAATATTTTTAATCCTGGACAATTTACGGGGTAGTGAACAACATAAGAGATATCTTACAAATAGAATCCCGTAAACTAGAGTCCTTCCTTGTGCCTTCCATCTCTGACCAACAGATCTTCGTGCTTTGTCTCTTGTATTTCTCATCACTCAATGTCTTCCGTCTTTGTTTTGGGTGGCTCTGAATGAGAACTAGCTTTCCTGATGACACAAGGATGTATCCTCTTTGGTTAAACTTTATAAAATAGTTTATATTTATTGCTTCCCTCAGGGAAAAAGCAAACTGTTTCATTAGTGTTTTCATGTGACAGAATTTTCTTTGTTACCCTGAAAATGTTTCAGTCCAAATTTTATTGATTATTAAGTTTTTATTCACTTCATAATGAATACGTTTTTAGTACACTAGCTATTGTGGCATTCTGGCTATAAAAGGAATAATTTCTCACAACAAAATTATATGCTTTACCTTTCATGTCTCAAATGGACAAGTGTGAATCTAATTCTTTTTCATACTTACTTACTAACTGAATGTCCCTAGATATGACCAACAAAATTTAGCACCTTGACATTTTTCTTCTGAATGTCGAGCTTCACGTTTGGTAGGCATACAGTCTAAATTACAAGGCACACTGATTGATTGTTTAGCCAGCTGTTTTGCAATAATTGCAACTTCTCAGCAAGGGACAGTATAACCCTTAAAATCCATCCTAATTTAAATCATCCAGTTCCAGAATTTATAGTATAGTAATTGGATATTTCACTGCTAATAAAAAGTTCTATATTTGTGAAGCTGTTTGGGACTTCTGATGATAGTATGTGATAACCTAATTTTTAATAGGAAATACATTGGCTATTTGACAGAAAGAAATGGGTGTAGATTTTCAGATATTGCTAAAGGTTGAACCCCCAAACGATAGCACTAGGATTCTCTTTGCACTTTCTATTTCTTTTTTCTGCTTGTTGTTGCTTTTCTCTGCATTTTGCTTTTATTATGATGTATATTTTCTATTTGTCAACAAAATAGACACATTCTTATAATTTCAATTTTAAGAGAAAGACAAATTTATATTTCCATCTCCAACAAGTACAATATTAGGAAATCCTATTTGGCTTTGATTGGATCATGTCCTTGCTAGTTGGATTATATATCGCCATTTAACTCAATCACCAAGCTCAAAGAGATACAGTAATATGATTGGCCCACTCCAAAAGCTCACGACCCCTGAAAACCTGATAAACCATCCCATTAAGGCATAGAGTGAATGAGTTTCTATGCTATTTCTGTATCTGCCATCTTGACACTGTTTTCTTTCTTGATGATATTTTAAGATTTTGTAGCATACCAGGTCATAATACATACCTCAATACAGAGAGTTTATTACCGTATCTTGTCTCTCACAGACTGCCTGACTCTCCACATTCGCTCATTGTGTGCTTAAACACACATAGCATGCTTCAGAAGTAATTTGTTCTGGGAAACAGATCACAGGAGCTTTCTAGCCATCTCTTCTAACATGCTAGGTAGGCATGGAAACCACCCAATGAGTACAGGAGGCAACTAGTGTCAGAAATAATGTGCTCACTGCCTCCTGTAAAAATAAGTGGATTCTAAAAATAATGTAAACTGACTAAACATGTCTAGCTGTCAGCGAAGTACCTTTCTCTTTGAAAGGCATCTCTCTTCCCGCTTTCCTATATACAAACCACAGTTTCATAAACATCTTCCAAAAGCCTCTAAAATTCAGAAACAGAAGGGTAAAACAATTCTTTTCTGCTTATATGTTAAAAGTAATAGTAATACAGATCAATTAGTCAATAGATGATATTTAGTGATTTACATGTCATGAATATTTGTAAAAACATGAATAACAAAATGTGTACCCTTAAATCTACATGAGCAACACCCTGATTTATACAGCATAAATAGCTACATCTTGTGTGGAAAGAGAAAAAAAGTAATGCTGTATTCAGATTAAAGCGATTAAGTTTTTAAAAATTATGATTCATATTATTTACGAATGACCAAATGAAGTAAAAATTAACATTAAGATATTTCACCAGGGGGCCTGAATGGCTCAGTCGGTTAATCCTTTGACTTTGGCTCAGGTCAGGATCTCATGGTTGTGGGTTCAAAGCCCGGGTCAGGCTCAATGCTGACAGTTCAGAGCCTGGAGCCTGCTTTGGATTCTGTGTGTCCCTCTCTTTGCCCCTCCCCCACTCAAGCTCTGTCTCTCTTGTCTCTCAAAAATAAATAAATGTTGAAGAAATGTAATAAAAAGATATTTCAACCATCTTCTTAGCAAAGATGTCATATCAAATCCAAAAACAAAAAAAGGGAAAATTAAGAAGCATGTTATTTTAATGATTAAATAGATCCTGTGTTATTTTCTGTTCAAAAGGAAAAATAAATTTAAAAACAAGCATGTGCATTTTTAGACAAAACTCCTTAATTAAGATGTTCATGCATTATTTAGGAAAATAACCTTTGTGGGTTATAGAATAACCAAATTTAGTTTCAATGGAAAGACTGTCTGTTCCTTTTTGCTTGATAGATTAAAAATCTGCATAAATGAACTAATCACCAAAAAGGACAAAAAGCCATATGCAGCTGTAGGAATGGGTTAACCCTTTTCATTTTAGGAAAGATATTTTTAATCATACCGAAAAATATAAACATTGTGTACATTTTCCATTTCTTTATTTGTCTTATCAAAATAAATCACATATACAATCAAATTTTGAGATGATAGCAAAAACAATTTGAAAGTGTTTATAACATTTAGGAAAGAGATGAGTGTGAGGAATCAGATAGTGAACCCAAAGACAATAAATATAGGATCTGTGTGAAATGTGTACAAAAGTGAACATTTGAACTCACAGACATTTGGAACCATATGACTTTTTTTCTTTTTTTCAGAAGCCTTGTTAATAGTATAATGACTACCAACTGATTCCTTCATGAAATTATGCCAGAAGTTTAAAAAAATCCTTGAATTGCTCTCAAATTGTATTGCATTTGTGGCTATGCTATGAAGGGCAAAAGCATACATGTTTCTTTTTCATTGATACTAGTTATACTATATAACTCTATTTTATCATAGTTTTGTAGAGTGTCCTAAAATATAATCAGGTGTTTCTACCAATAATAACAATCAAAATATGTCTCTAGTATGTAAAACACAGATGTTAAAACACTAAATTCCAAAAGCATAAATTTGCCAAATTTTAATGTAGTTTATAATAAACCTGTTGATCCTAAAAAGTGATAAATATACTCATATGTATAGATATTCTTATATATAACTAAAGCATACATAAATACATGTATTTACTGCTTAAAAATGAATATAGAAAATGAAGTCAATGTGTCTGGAGATGTTAATTATTAGAGTTCCAAAAATTACAGAAGATCTTCTTTGTTTGACAAGAGTTCTTCCTCTTACTTGGAAAAAATTTTTTTTGTTATCTCTACAATTGCCACTCAGTGGGAATCACCTAACTTCTTTAGAGCATCAATTTTTAGCCAACTAGATAACAACAGTTGTATTTTCCTGGTGGCAAAAATAGCGCTCAAAATGAACAATGAAAATATACAATTATTCAAGACTTAATAGTCCCTGAATCAGCGTTATATGTTTTTAGTGAATCAGAACATATATACACAGAAAGAAACCTAGAGATAATACTAATGCAATATTCTATGAATCTCTTTAGTAATCATCTGTGGTAGGCAAATAGTTACCCCTTCTAAAGATATCATCTTGGTTTTCTGTGGATCTGTTACCTTACATGGCAACCAGACACTGTAGATATGATTAAGTTAAGGGCCTTTAGTAGGGGACAATATCTTTAATGGCTTGTCAGCTTTGGAGGTGGAGGAAGGGAGTCACAAGCCAAGAGACATGGGCATCCTCTAGAAGCTGAACAAGGCGAGGCAATGCATTCTCCCCTGGAGTTCCCAGGAAGAGGTGCAGCCCTGCTGACATCCTGATTTTAGCCTAAGGAGGCTTCTGGCATCCAAAGCTGTAACACAATACATTTGTGATGCTTTAAATCACTGAATTTGTGGTAATTTGTTACTGCAGCAATAGGAAATTAATTCACCATCAGCCCTGGGGCACTAGGCAAACAAATCTTTCTAAAGTGCTTCACTTTAGTCTGCCATCTTTATCTACAGTGTATGCAACCAGGATTATAATACATTGTTAGCATGTAGAATACATACACAAAACCCAAACCTAGATAGACAAGCGCTTGATTTTTATCTTTTCAAGAACTTCCAAAGTGCTTACCAAGAACTTAAAAATATAAATTTTTTTTAGATTCATGCTATTTTATTTAACATCTCTGAATATCAATGAGCCAACTCCATGAAACCACATTCCTTAATGCTAAGTTCAGTTTGGTATCCCTGCCCAATTCAGCAAGCTCAATAACTTCTCATTCAGTCATTTCTTGATTGCACATTTTCCAGTTTCCAAATATGGAAGAAATAATAACCAGTAAATGATGTATGAAATGCCAGAAAACAAAAGATGGTACACTAAATCCTGAATCCAAAACTCAATCAGTTTTCTGGTCCTTTCAGCTTATTGCTCATCTCATGGAGAAAATGTTCTAACTTTAAGACTCTTGTGCTTATTGTAGTTCTTTTACACAAAGCACTTATGTGACTAAGTTCTGAAATATCACTATAAAGCAGTAAATATTAATAATCAGATATAATGGAGTCATATAAAGCAGAACATTTTCTTTTGTTCACATAAAAAATCAGAAGTAGAAAGTCCAAGATTATGTTTCTTTTTGTTCTACAAATCCTCAGGGATGTCCCACCGATCCTAGAGTATGGCTTTAATTACTGTGTGCCAAAATAGTGGGGCAAGGTCCAGTTTCACATCCACATTCTAGTCAACAGAACAGAATAAGCACTGACCAAAAAAAAGGAGCAAAACTGTGCTTCCACTATATTTTATGGAAAAATTTCAGAAGTTCCTGCATAGCACTCAACTTACACTCCATTATTCAAAACCCAGTCATATGACCATAACTCATTAAAAGAAAATTTGGAAATTGTATTTCTCTCCTTGATAAATATATGGAACTAAAGCCTGGAATTTCCACAACCCTGAGAAAAGGGAGGAACAGATATTGAAAGAGGCTAGCAATCTGTACTTGGAGAGAGAGAGGAAGAGAAAGACAGAAACAGAGAGAGAGAGAGAGAGAGAGAGAGAGAGAGAATGAGAGAAAGAGAGACAAGGAAAGACAATTTATCCCCATAAAAGTCTTATGTGGTAGAAAATATTACACTTCTCATTTATTAATGAGAACACTCAAGCATACAGAGGTTATTATGAATGTTTAAGATTACATTAGGGGCACCTGGGTGACTCAGTTGGTTAAGCTTCTGACTTTGCTCAGGTCATAATCTCGCGGTTTGTGGGTTTGAGCCCCGCATCGGGTTCTGTGCTGACAGCTCAGAGCCTGGAGCCTGTTTCAGATTCTGTGTCTCCTTCTCTCTCTGTCCCTCCCTTGTTCGCACTCTGTCTCTCTCTGTCTCAAAAATGAATAAACATTTAAAAAAATAATAAGATTTCATAGCTAGGAGGTGATGGAAAAGAAACCCACTATTGCCTGAATCAATATTGTCAGTCCTTAAACAATAAGTGATACTTTAACATTTTATAATAATCCAAGCAATTAAACTGAACCTGTTTGAGATTGTTTTATTTTAGAGGTATAGGTTTATTTTCAATTATATATGTAGAATCTCCTAAAATCCTTTATTATTTTTAGAAGTCTAAGCTTTTTCATAAGTTTTAAAAATACATTTTGCTACAGAAGGATACTTTAAATAACATTGAAAGGGACACCTGAATGGCTTAGATAGTTAAGCACCTTACTCTTGATTTCAGCTTAACTCATGATCTCGTGGTTCATGGGATTGAGCTCTGTGTCAACCTCTGTGCTAACAGTGTAGAGCCTCTTGGAATTCCTTCTCTCCCTTTCCCTTGCTCTCTCTCCCTGCCTTTCAAAAAATTATTAAACTTAAAAAATAACATTTAAATATATATTTAATTTAGATAAAAATCACATTATTTATTTAAAATAAAATGGATTTAAGATTTACTTAAAATAAAATGGATTTAAGACCTTTTTATCCTAAAAAACCTTGAAAAGAACACAGGCAATAACCTCTAACATCAGCTGTAGCAACTTATTTCTAGATATGTCTCCTGAGGAAAAGGAAACAAAAGCAAAAATAAACTATTGGGACTATATCAAAATAAAAATCTTCTGCAAAGTCAAGGAAATGATCAATCAAACTAAAAGGCAAGTTACAGAATGGGAGAAGATATTTACAAATGACATATCTGATAGGGTTAGTATCCAAAATATGTAAAGAACATATAAAACTCAACACCCAAAAAACAAATAGTCCAATTACAAAATGAGCAGAAGACATGAACAGACATTTCTCAAAGAAGACATATAGGTGGCCAACAGACACATGAAAAGATATTCATCATCACTTACCATTTGGGAAATGCAACTCAAAACTACAATGAGATATCACTGCACATCTATCAAAATAGCTAAAATCAACAACACAAGATACAGCATGTATTGGCAAGGATGTGGAGAAAAAGGAACTCTTGCACTGTTGGTAGGAATGCAAACTGGTACAGCCACTCTGGAAAACAGTATGGATGTTCTTCAAAAAGTTAAACATTTTTAAAAAATTAACAATAAAACCACCTTGTGATCCAGCAAATGCACTACTGGTTGTTTACTCAAAGAATATGAAAACTTTAATTCAAAGGAACACATGTACACATATCTTTATAGCAGCAATATTTACAATAGTCAAGATATGGAAGCAGCCCAAGCAATCCATCTATTGATGAATGGATTAAAAAAGATACAATATATATGTATGTATGTATACACACAATGGAGTATGTGTGTAAATATGTTTATACACATAAAGAATAATGGAGTCTTGCCATTTGCAATGACATGGATGGAACTAGACTATCATGCTCAGTGAAATACATCAGTCAGACAAAGACAAAATGCCATATGACTTCTCTCATATGTGAAATTTAAGAAACAAAGCAAATGAGCAAAGGGATAAAAAAAAAAGAGGGAGACAAATCAAGAAACAGACTCTTAATTATGGAGAACAAATTGATGGTTACCAGAGGGGAGTGAGATGGGGGATGGGTTAAATAGGTGAGGAGGATTAAGGTGTGCACTTGTGATGAGCACTGGGTGATGCATGAATTGTTGAATCACTACACTGCACACCTGAAACTAATATAACTCTGTATGTTAACTAACTGGAATTCAAATAAAAACTTTAAAAGCTAAATAAATAAATAAACAGATAGATGATAGATAGATAGATAGATAGATAGATAGATAGATAGATAAAATAAACTTATCCTAAGGCTGCCTCCTTATCATTGGGAGTTGAATAAGCATTATAAACAAACATAACTTATAATGTAGCAAATTAAAGATCATATATAATTAGTAGTTTCATCAACTCCTATCATTTGAAGTATTTTTAATTTCATATATATTAACAGTAACATACAGTATATATCTTTCCATAGATAACTGTTATAAATTCTAGAAAAGTAAAAGATTAAGCAAACTTTAATACTTATGAAAAAGACTATGTCGATGAACACTGCAAAATCCATAGAAATGTTTTATTATTTCTTTCAAGGTGCTTATAAAAGCAAAATTTACAGAGTCAGTGCAACTTTAAACAAATACCTTATATAATGTCTCACTATTTCTTCACTAACCACAGTCTACCAACATGGAGAGAAAGTGTTAAAGATGAATTAGGGCTGGAACATGATGTACCACCAAGTAAAGAGAAGATTTTAGAGTATAAATATTGGATAAATGGAGTACTACTTTTTTTTTTGCTAAAAATGACCTCCATGAAATTTTTGAGACAATGAATGATTATCTCAAATATTCTAATAACATGAATAATATAAAAATCAAGAAGCCTGCTTAGATAAATAAAATGTTATTTAAAACTGTCAAAGGAAACCCGTCCTCTATGTTTGTGTAGAATACTCTCCTCAATTACAATCATACTTTTTCAAGGATTCTCAAGCAGTAGTTGGGCAGAAATAAACTGCATAATGGGATAAATATGGACTTTAAAAGTACTATTCTCAGGGCGCCTGGGTGGCTCAGTCGGTTAAGCCTCCGACTTTGGTTCAGGTCATGATCTCACGTTCGTGGGTTCGAGAGCCCCAGGTCGGGCTCTGTGCCGACAGCTCAGAGCCTGGAGCCTCCTTCAGATTCTGAGTCTCCCTCTCTCTCTGCCCCTTTCCGCTCATGCTCTGGATTTCTCTGTCTCAAAAATAAGTAAAACATTTAAAAAATTTTTTAAAAAGTACTATTCTCCAACTGTCTAATATACTCTTACTTCTTTACCTGCTGATAACAAGATCTCTTGATTAATAGAAAGATGTACATATATTACCTGCCACGTTCCTTAACCTTATTTCTCTTAACTGTGTTTTTATATTTTCACTGTATATTACACTTATGTAAGTCTCATTTATTCACCAATTAAAATTTATAATCCTCTGGATCTAATTAATATCTAGTTTATATCCAAGAAAAAAACAAAAGAATCACCTTGCACATATGTTTAAAATATTTATGGAACCATTAATTTATTCAACCATCTCATAATTTCCTCTATCTACCAGAGCCCTCAGAAGGCTGTCCAAATGCTTAGCAGGGATAACAGCCATCTGGGACTGTTCCTCTAAACTAAGCTAATAAGATAACATCATTATACAACTAAGCCCCATCATAATAATTGTTTCCATTAATTGATGATCTTCTATGTGTCAGCTACTCCATTAGGTACATTTCACATATGCTAGCTAATTCTCAGGGCAACACTACAAAGTAAGTAATCTGACCAAGATTACATGGCTAGTAAACAAAAGAAATTCTTCCTGATCTTTCAATATAGCCACTTTCCAATATTTGATGCATTATTTGTGATAATTACAAATAGTTAATATGCATAATATATAATATTGAATGCATTATCCAAAGAATGAAGTTGCATTGCAGTAAATGAAAATTTATTGATAACAACACTAGCTTGATTATGATTATGACAAATACAGGGAAATCCATTTATGATATATTTATGCTTTAAATATTTTTAATATTTATTTATTTATTTTTAAGACAGAAAGAGACAGAGCACAAGTCCGGGAGGGGCAAAGAGAGAAGGAGACACAAATTTTGAAGCAGGATCCAAGCTGTAAGGTGTCAACACAGAGCCCAGCACGGGGTTCGAACTCACAAACTGTGAGATCATGACCTGAGCTAAAGCCGGATGCCTAACTGACTGAACCACCCAGGCGCCCCTGTTTATGCTTTTAAACAGGATTCACAGTCCACACCTTGTACAGATGGGAAAGTTATGAGATATGAAAGCTATAGATCCATCACATAACAAAGACAGCCTATGTTCCACATTGAAGCCTAAGAGGAATTGACACTAGACACTTTTAGAAAATGATTGCCTGCATCTGTAGGCATTAAGTTTCTGCCAAGTTTTTAAATTCTTTTGTTTACAAAGGATACATTTAAAAGTTAAACATCTTGAGAACTGGCGCCAGAGTTTGTGACATATAGCAGCACTTTGACATTCTTTTGGTTTCACAAAGAAACTGCTTATCTGCAATTTAGTAAACAAAATAGCATGAAATCATATTTTACTGGTTTATTTAATAAGCTTGCTGTCAATGTTAAACATACAGATTCTAAGCCAAAAGCTTGCTGTTCGGGGGTTTTCATAAATAATTAACAGCAAGTTGGTATTTTGATATTGAAAAGAATTTTTTATTCAGTGTTTATTTGCATATTTCCTTTTTCCTACTTGATGATAATATGAAAATAAGTTGGCAATGATAATGTCAAGAGGCCTGTTCATTATCATCCTCAATGAGCTTTTTTTTAAAACTGATTTAGTTTGAATTTATACAGAGGAATCATTGATACCTTCTTTCATTTACAGAGTTCATTAAACACTTCCTATGTTTTGAATATATGTATTCCTTGTTAGAAAGTTTAAATAGGGGCTGTCAAATGGAGTCAGATACGTAGGCACTGTGATTGGATCAGATACCCCATAAGAATGAGTAGACAGTGGTTCTCATCTTTGGTTGAATATCAATGATTTAATGGGGTTTTGAAATTCTACTTCTGGGAGCCCTATCCAAAAGCTACTAAATAAAACTCTCTGAGAATAAGGATCAATCAAGTTACTAGAAAAATTCTATAGAGAATAGTGTTTCCAGCAAATATTAAGGATAACTGCATAAAGAAAAACAAGAAGGGAGAAAAGATTACTACCTTCCAAAAAAACTTGAGAGACCAGTCAACTGGAATAAAAAGAACTTGAGAGAATAAAACGTATAAAACGAGGTAAAAAGTTTCAACAATGAAAGGAGGTGAAAAAATGTATCTTGAAGAGAATCCAAGAATTATGGGAATTACGTAGAAGCTAAGGTGTTTGTACTTTCTGAAATAATGGATGATATTTTCAGTGAAATCATTTGAAATTCTAGAACAAAGAACATGTAGGAAATTTGCATATAGAGGTTTTATTCTGATATATACATGTAGTTTTAAATGTATACAGGGTCATCTCAGGCCAGCACACGATAGCCTCATTTTTCTTTGAGGCAAAACGCTGAATCAGACTTAAAGATAACTTGGTACTGGTTAGTACTGTGTTAATAATTATTACCGATGTAAAAACATAGCAACAATAGCACTATTGTCAGTGTTTCTTCATATTCTTTTTATATCAGATGTAGGATGGTATATACATGTTATTATTTAATCTTTAAGTTAATTAACATGTCAATTTCTCGCCATTATTGTGCACTTGACATCTACTCTCTAAGCAAATTTCCAGAGTAAACTCATGTCACCATGTCATGCCTTAGATTTCTGAATTTACTCATCCTATGTAACTAAAATTTTATACTCTTTGACACATATCTTCCTTTATTCTCACTTCCTCATCCCTGGAAACCACCATTTACTCTCTGCTTCTATGAATTTGACTTTGTAGATTACACATATGAATGAGACCATGTAATATTTTTATTCTGTATCTGGCTTATTTCACTTAGCATAATGTCCTCCAGCTTCTTCCATGTTGAACCCTTGTACACACCTTGTTGCGGCAGTGTAAATGGGTTTCAGACATTATGGAAAATAGTGTGGAGGTTTTTGAAAAAACAATTTGACTATCATAGATGATCCAGCACTCCCTCTTCTAGATATATAACTAAAGGAAATGAAATTCATACCTCAGAGTGGTATCTATACTCCTGTGTTCATTGCATTATTTATAGTAGTCAAGATATGGAAACAACCAGGGCACCTTGGTGGCTCAGTTGGTCGAGCAACTGACTTCAGCTCAGGTCATGATCTCACAGTTTGTGAGTTGGAGCCCCGCATCTGGCTTCCCCACTTCTGATTGTCTGCCCCCCTCTTTCTCTGCTCCTCCCCTGCTCTTAAAATAAACGAAACATTAAAAAGAAAAGATATGGAAACAACCTAAGTGTCTGTCAGTGGAGAGGTGTATGCACTCCAGATTCTTTATCAGGAAAAGATTAGAGCCAGATAGCTTAAGACAGAAAATTGCTTGTTCTTTTGCCATTGCTGTACCGTGTTTTGCTGTATCAAATAGGTCCTTACATATGCTATCACTTCTAGTTTGGGCAAAGTTGTCATTTTCCAGGAGCAGGTGCCCTCAATTACACACTATGACAAACTGCATATACCTTAATTTGTGGTCTTGTCTCTCTTGAGTTGTTATTCCTTCCGTTTGTCTTTCTGACATTTTAAGTCTTCTCGATCTAATCAACCAACTATAATTTCAGAGCCCATGCAGAAAGCATAATGACAGTGCTCACCAATCCCTGTCACTTGTTTACTCCATAAATACTAGATTGCATGAGTGGAAGGCTTTCACCAGAAACATTATATTTCCAAGGACTCTCTTTAAATAAAATTACACATAATTTGATTGACAGTGGAAAATGCATATTTGGCAATAGTTCTTTTTTTAAATTTTATTTATTTTAAGAAATATAGACCCAACGTGGGGCTCAAACTCATGATCCCAAGATCAACAGTTGCATGCTTTTTCAACTAAGTCAGCCAGGCACCCTTATATTTAGCGATAGTTCTAAAGCTAGAAAACTATAGTACAAACTCAGTTTAACTCTCTAACTTTGCACAAAGACTAGAACCTATTTAGCAATAAATTTACTGTGTATTCATTAAAGCTGTTTAATAAAATTAAATCCTTTTACCTAATCTATAGTCTTTCAGAGTTTTGAATGCTAAGCCTTTAAGTACATTAATTAAAACTTTATTTTAATATATACTAATGATTATTAAGAAAACAATGTGAAAAAATAGAGCAGTGTTTTAATTTCCTGACTTAATCATAGCACCATGGTTGGGTAAGGAATTGCATCTCAAATACCCACAGCGACCTGTGTATATCATTATTGTTGGTGTTAAAACTTCTGATAATTACTCTTAGTTATGTAATGATTTCATCTACCTATTAAGTTGTTTAAAAACAGTAACTACCTGATAATAACAGTAAAACTAAGCAACAAAAGCCTATATGCTATGTAGAAAGTTTAATAAACGCCGAGAAATTTGTTCCAGTGAGGAGGTTGTAGGGAATACAAGATAAGATGCCATGTAATAAACTGATTTCAAATAAAATTTCAACTTGCTTTTAATCATTTCAAACGTACAGAACTGAGTTAAATCCAGCCTAAGCAAAACAATGAGGAAAATTAAATTTGATTTTTTTTCCTTCCAAGATTTTATTTAAATTCGTTCGTTAACATAGAGTGTAGCATTGGTTTCAGAAGTAGAATTTAGTGATTCATCACTTACACATAATACCCACTGCTCTCCCAACAAGTCCCCTCCTCAGTGCCCATCACTCATTTAACTCATCCCGCCTCCCTCCTCCCCTCCAGCATCCCTCAGTTTGTTGCCTATAGTTAAGAGTCTCTTATGGTTTGACTCTCTCTGTGTCCTTATTTTATTTTTCCTTCCTTTCCTGTATGTTCATCTGTTTTGTTTCTTAAATTCCGCATATGAGAGAAATCATATGGCATTTTTTTCCTCTGACTTATTTCACTACACATAATATACTCTAGTTCTAACCACATTGCTGTAAATGGTAAGATTTCATTATTTTTGATGGCTGAGTAATATTCCATTATATACATATTTTATACATATATTTATAACACATTTTCCATTATGTGTATATTTTCCGTTGTATACATATTTTCCATTATATATATAATATATATATTCCATTCCATATTTCCATTGTATATACATATATATCACAAATTTGGGCTGTTTCCATAATTTTGCTATTATTGATAGTGCTGCTATAAACATGGGGTTCATGTGCCCCTTTGAATCCTTTGCATGGATACCTAGTACTGCAATTTCTGGATCATAGGATATTTCTATTTTTAACTTTCCTCCGCATTGCTTTCCAAAGTGGCTGCACCACCTTGCATCCCACCAACATTGTAAGAGGGTTCCCCTTTCTCCACAACCTTGCCAACATCTGTTGTTTCAGGAATTGTTAAATTTAGCCATTCTGACAGGTGTCAGGTGGAATTAAATTATGGTTTTGATTTGTATTTCCCTGATGAATGATGTTGAAGATGTTTTCCTGACTCTGTTAGTCACATATATTTCTTCTTTTGAGAAGTGTCTATTATGTTTATTGACCATCTTTTAACTGGCTTAATTATTTTGGGGGTGTTGAGTTTGATAAATTCTTTACAGATTTTGGATACTAACACTTTTTCCCATATGTCATTTGCAATATCTTTGCCCATTCCATAAGTTGCCTTTTGGTTTTGTTGATTGTTTCCTTTCTGTGCAGACATTTTTTATCTTGATAAAGCCCCAGGAATTCATTTTTGCTTTTGTTTCCCTTGCCTCTAAGACCTGTCTAGTAAGAAGTTGTTATGGCCGAGGTCAAAGAAGTTGCTACTTATATTCTCCTCTAGGATTTTGATAGTTTCCTGTCTCACATTTAGGTCTTTCATCCATTTTGAATTTATTTTTGTGTCTGGTATTAAGAAAGTGATCCAGGTTCATTCTGCTGTCATTGTCCAGTTTTCCCAACACCATTTGTTGAAAAGATTATTTTCCATTGGATATTCTTTCCTGCTTTGTCAAATATGAGTTGACCATATGGTTTTGGGTCCATTTCTGGATTTTCTATTCTGTTCCATTGATCAGTGTGTCTATTTTGTAACATTACTATTCAGCCTTGATGTCTACTGCTTTGTAATATAGCTTGAAGCCTGGAATTGTGAGGCAAATATTCGTTTGGCTATTTGAGATCTTTTCTGGTTCCATACAAACTTTAGGGTTGTTTGTTCTAGCTCTTTGAAAAATGCTGGTGATACTTTGATAGGGATTGCTTTGAGTGTGTAGATTGCCTTGGGTAATATAGGCATTTTAACAATATTTGTTCTTCCAACCTATGAGCATGGAAACTTTTTCCATTTTTTGTGTCTTCATTAATTACTTTCATAAGTGTCCTATAGTTTCCAGAGTACAGCCCTTTTACCTCTTTGGTTAGTTTTATTTCTAGGTATCTCATGGCTTTTGGTACAGTTATAATGGGATCAATTCCTCTACTCTTTCAGCTGCTTAATTTTTGGTGTATAGAAATGGAACGGATTTCTGCACATTGATTTTATATCCTGTGACTTTGCTTAATTTGTGTCAGTTCTAACAATTTTTTAGTGGAGTCTTTCGGGTTTTCCATGAAGAGTATTGTGTCACCTGTCAATAGTGAAAGTTTGACTTCTTCCTTGCTGATTTAGATGCCTTTTTTTTTTTCTTTTTGCTCTCTGATTGCTGAGGCTAGGACTTCCATCCCTGTGTTGAACAACAGCGGTGAGAGTGGCCATCCTGTCATGTTCCTGACGTTAGGGGAAAGGCTCTCGGTTTTTCCCCATTGTGGATAATATTAACTATGGGCCTTTGGTATATGGCTTTTATGATATTGAGGTATGTTTCTTCTATTCCCGAGTTTCTTGAAGATTTTTATCTTGAAAGGATGCTGTATTTTGTCAAATGCTTTTTTCTGCTTCTATTAAGATAATCATATGTTCTTACTTTTCCTTCATTAATGTGGTTTATCAGGTTGTTTGATTTTGCAAATATTGAACTACCCCTGCAGTCCAGTAATAAATCGCACTTGATCATAGTGCATAATTCTTTTTAATGCATTGTTGGATTCGATTTGCTAGTATCTCTTCGAGAATGTTTACATAGATGTTCATCAGGGATATTGGTCTGTAATTCTCCTTTTTTAGTGGGGTCTTTGTCTAGTTTTGGAATCAAGGTAATACTGGCCTCATAAAATTAGTTTGAAATTTTACCATTTCTATTTTTTGGAACAGTTAAAAAAGACTAGTTATTAATTCTTCTTGACATTTTTGGTAGAATTTCCCTGGGAAGCCAACAGCCTTTGACTCTTGTTTTTAGAGTGATTTTTGATTATTGACTTAATTTCTTTACTGGTTATGGATCTGTTCAAATTTTCTATTTCTCCCTATTTCAGTTTTGGTAGTTTATATGTTTCTATAAATTTATCTATTTGATCCAGATTGCCCAATTTGTTGTCATATAATTGCTCATAATATTCTCTTTTAATTGTACTTCTGTGGTGTTTATTGTAATCTCTTCTCTTTCATTTTATTGGTTCTCTTATCTTTTCTTTTTGATAAGTCTGAGAAGTGGTTTATCAATTTTGTTAATTCTTTCAAAGAATCAACTCCTAGTTTTATTGATATATCCTACTGTGTTTTTTTCTAATATCATTTATTTCTGCTTTAATCTTTATTATTTCCCTTCTGCTGACTTTAGGCTTTGTTTTCTGTTCTTTTTCCAGTTCCGTTAGGTGTAAGGTTAGGTTGTGTATTTGAGACTTTCTCTGCTTCCTGAGGAAGTCCTGAATTGCTAAATACTTTCCTCTTATGACTGTCTTTGCTTTCATAAGGCTTGGGACTGTCATGTTTTAATTTTTACTGTCTTTCATGCGTTTTTTAAACTTTTTCTTTAATTTCCTGATTAACATACTCATTCTTTAATAGGATGTTCTTTAATCTCCAGGTACTCGTGATATTTTCTAATTTTTTCTTGTGGTTGACTTCAAGTTTCATAGTATTGTTGTCTGAAATATGCATGGTATGATCTCAATCTTTTTGTTCTGGTTGAGGCCTGATCTGTGACCCAGTTTGTGATCTATTCTGGAGAATGTTCCATATTCACTTGCAAAGAATGTGTATTTTGCGGATTTAGGATGAAATTCTCTAAAGATAACTGTTAAGTCCATACAGTCAAGTGTGTCATTCATAGCCATTGTTTTTTGTTGTTGTTGTTGATCTTCTGCTTAAATGATCTGTCCTTTGCTGTAAATGAGGTGTTAAAACCTATTACTACTGTATTGTTATGGAAAAGTTTCTTTAAGTTGGTTATTAATTGATTTTTATATTTGTCATCTTCCAATTTGGGGTCATAAATATTACAATTATTAGATCATCTTGTTGGACAGACCCCTTTTTTATCATACAGTGCCCTTCTTCATATCTTATTGTACTCTGGTTTAAAATCTAGTTTGTCTGATGTAAGTATGGTTACTCCAGCTTTCTTTTGATGTCCATTAGAATTATAAATCACTCTCCAGTTGCAATCTGGAGGTGTCTTTGGGTCCAAAATGATTCTCTTATAAGCAGCATATTGAAGGGTCTTTTTTTCTGATACCTTCTGCCTTTTGATTGCTCAGAGTAATTATTGATAGATATGAATTTAGTGCCATTGTATTACCTGTAAAGTCACTGTCTCTGTAGATTGTCTCTGTTCCTTTTTAGTCTTTGTTGCTTTTAGTCTCTCTTTCCTGCTCAAAGTGTCCCCTTTAATAATTCTTGTAGAGCTGGTTTAATGTTCATGAAGTCATTTAGTTTTTGCTTGTCTTGGAAACTCTTTATCTCTCCTTTGATTCTGAATGACAGCCTTGCTGGATAAAGTATTCTTGGCTGCATATCTTTCCCATTTAGCACCTTGAATAAATCCTGCCACTCCCTTTGGCTTGCCAAGCTTCTGTGGACAGGTCTGCTACTACCTTATGCTTCTACTCTTGTAGGTTAAGGCCTGTTTGTCCCTAGCTGCTTTCAGCTGCTAACCCTGTGTGTCTACCCTTATAGGTTAAGGAGTTTTGTCCCTAGCTGTCTTCAGAATTCTCTCTTTACTTTTGTATTTTGCAAGTCTTGGAGGTGACCTGTTTTTATTGATTTTTAAGAAAGTTCTCTGTGCCTCTAGGACCTAAATGCTTATTTCCTTCCCCAGATTAGAGAAGTTCTCAGGTATAGTTTCTTCAAATAAACTATCTGTATTTTTTCTGCACTTTTTTTCTATTAAATTAAAAGAGAAAATTCTCTAGAAATCTTTTAAAAATATTATGATATATTTTTATAATTAATCAATCTTATTTACTAAAAACAAAAAAAAAGCAAAAAACAGTAAGTCATCTAAAACTTGTCTCTTAATGGCTACAGGAAAACCACACAAGACTGGGTGTGTTGAACACTTGTCATTGTCTAGTGGAGCATTATTATTTCACTAGTGCATGTTGTTGTGGAGACTGATGGACACCATATCCATTTTTATTGTGTCTTGAAAGACAACAATAAAATTCCTGTTTTTGTTTTTAATGCTTTGAAGGAATATTTCTGAATGCGAGTGTGTTGAAATCTTTGAAAGGATAATTTTTCACTGTCACATGCATTGCATGTTTCACACCCCTGTTACCTATCCATTAACTGCTGAGAGATCATTTTCAGTTTTCAAGAAAAAAGAATTTCAAATGCCTCTAAACATTTCCAAAAGTCCTTAGGAGGGTTGAGAACTTCTTTACCAAGCATTGCACCCATCTGTTCACAATGAATGAAAAATTCGCAGGGTGAAATGGGCCATGTGACCCTTGGAGAACCCAGTCTCACAGCGAAGGCATTTTGGCCATTATCCATCTGAATATTTTTTTGTACATCTGGGAAAAATTGGGCTTGGAAAGATACCATTGAGAGAGAATTGTATAGAAGGCAGAGGCCATTCAATTCCCAAGGGAGAGAGGAAATGTAGTGGGGACCAGTTCTTTATATTTCATAACTTGTTATGCAACATGTAATACTATTCACTGAGAGACCATAAGAAAGCAGCCTCACAGTACCCCAAACTAAAACAAATACTTACATTTGGGCACCACCAACACTGTCAGTCATGTCACAATTAGAGAAGGAGACAGATCACCTCAAATCACCTTAAGTAGGTGTTGATAATTTTTTTTTATTCCATAAAAGGCTCGATACTAACTATTTTAGGCTTCGTGGGGCAAACCTTCTCTATCACAACTCTGCCATTATAATGCATAATAGCTACAGATTATGCATAAGTGAATGGCATGGCTGGTTTCCAATAAGACTTTATTTATGGACATGAAAATTGAATTTTATATATTTTTGCACATATCACAAATATTGTTCATTTTTTCCAAGGATTTGTAAAATGTGAGCCATCTTTAGTTTACTGGCCCTACTCAATATGCAAAAGCAGGCAATAGGTCCGATATGTCCCTTAAACCACAGCTTCATGACACCTGACCTGCACTGAACAATAAGAGAAACTTTGTTGACAAATCCAAATGTCGCTTAAAGTTAAGAGTCTTAAATTAACATACTCAGAAAAATATCCAGTTGTTGTGGTATCTGGGAAAGGAAAATGTCTCATCAGTTTTGTCCAAAAATTCAAGTGGCATATCATAGTATAAAGGTTTAATTTCAAGTGAAATGCTACAGTATATTTGCTAACTCAGTCCCATATTGATCAAAAGGGCTTCTCTTCCAAATGTCTGGTCTTCTTTAATTTACTTTTTAAAATATTTATATTTTATTCTTAGGGACAAGAACACTCTCTAAACACTACTTCAAAACTGTAAGAATTATAATACTGATGCCCATTCTCAGAAAATTAAGATAATAGATGAGAGTAAAAGAAGCAAGAGAAAGGGAAGGTTAGAGGGGAGGGATGATATAAACACACACACACATACATTCAGGGTCGAGAGAGGAAAATCAAGCTCGGTCAAATATTTTACAATGTTGAATCTGGTTACATTGGAACATCTATACTAATTTTGCCATTTTTCTATAAGTTTGAAATTATTTTAATATAAAAATGATTTTAGTGTAATCTAAAAATAACAGTATGGTCATTTTGGCTTTTTCCCCCTCTTATCCATTATGTAGTCATTCATTAAATATTGTCAAATTTTGGCTTAAATGCGGATCATTATGTCACAAGTTACTCCAAGGTACTAGGAATTCCCGCATTTTTTACTTTATTTACTCTCTCCTTTTAATATTTATATTGCATGTTACACTAATTTTCTTTAAATATTACATTCAGGTTGAAATTTCATTTAAATCTTTAGGAGTATACCTATACTAATCCCCACTACCAATCATACTTACCTGTCTCTTCATAAATGTATCCATGTCATTATCAATACCTCATTACTTCTCTTACATTGTTCGTTTTCTTAGACTATACTCTTCCTATCATCCTCTTGCCCTAAACGTTTCTTATCTATGTATCCAAGCTCAATTTAAATTCTAACTCTTGAATAAAGCCTTCCATTAAATTCAAAGATATATATTTTTAAGGATAAGATCGTGACTCTCATTCAAATATAAAATGACTAAAAGATTTTATATACTTATTATTTACTAAGGGAACCAATAAGATGTACGACTAGTTTACAGTTGTAAATCCTAGTTTCACCAAGAGTTATTTGCATTGTTGTCAATTCTTTCTGACATAGAGTCCTATAAAATACCCCAATGGCAGTGAACATTTGCATACCCTGTATAATCCTATAACCCAGATGACTATGCTAATAGAATACCCAGTGGTTGATTTCTGCATGTGCCCATTTCAAAGTCTTCTGCAATTTTTCTCAATACTGAGGACTTACATCGGACACTCTACCTCCTTTTAAAGATGCCTGTAACATTTATAGCAGTTATGGTTGATTCCCTTAGTACATCAAGCATGTTCCAAGATCAGCGGCAGTAGTATCATTTGGAAGATTGTTAGAAACACACAATTTCAGACTTTACCCAGTCTTTCCGAACCAAAAACTGCATTTTAACAAGATTCCTGGGTGATTTATAAGCACATCAGCATCCCTGAAGAGTTGCTCTATACCGCATACATGAACACTAGTATAAACTAACCGTCCTGTACCGTTCACTATGTGGGTACTTTATCTTAATACATTCTTTTATTTACAAATTCTTTAGGTTATACTTTTAAGCAAATAAAGGAATTAATTAAAAATTTGATTCAAATAATCAAAAAGTATTTGCTCAAAGTGGGTAGGCGCTGCCACATTTTTCTTACCAGGCATTCTTAATTGACTTTAAAATTTACACAGAGATATGCAAATTAGAAAATTCGAGCTGAGCTCATTTTGTACTGGAATAAATATCAGAACTATGGGAAACACACTTTTTGTATTTCTGCACAGGTTTGAAGAATATGTTATAAGGGCTCCTGGGTGGCTTAGTTGGTTAAGTGTTTGACTTTGGCTTAGGTCATGATCTCATGGTTAGTGAGTTCAAGCCCGGATTAGGCTCCGTGCTGACAACTTGGAGCCTGGAGCCTGGTTTGGATTCCGTCCATGTCTCCTTTTTCCTCACCCCATCCCCCACTTGTGCTCTGTCTCTCTGACTCTCAAAAATAAATATTTAAAAAACTTAAAAAAGAATATGCTATAGCACACTTTTACAGATAAATAAAAAAAAAATATCAGACATCAAGGGAAGGCCAATCAGTAATTTGCTAATTAAATTTTCAAAGAAGAGAAATGGTGTCTGTTTTACATAATCTATGTGATGTTTTCAATAGTGCAGTGCTTCAGAAGATATCAAACAAAAGGTTTTGATATCCCAGTCTTGGCAAGTCTGATTTGAGTCCATTCAACAAATGTAATTTAAAAAGAGATTCACATGGGGCGCCTGGGTGGCTCAGTTGGCTAAGTGTCCAACTTTGGCTCAGGTCATGCCTTCACAGTTTGTGGGTTCGAGCCCTGCATCAGGCTCTGTGCCGGCAGCTCAGAGACTGGAGCCTGCTTCTAATTCTGTGTCTCCAATCTCTGCCACTTTCCCGCTCATTCTCTGTCTCTCTTTGTCTCAAAAATAAACAAACATTTAAAAAAAGAGATTCACAATAACAAGTGTTGGTGAGGATATGGAAAATAAAAGAACCTGCTTGCACTGTTGGTGCAAATGTAAATTAGTCCAACCACAGTAAAAAGCAGCATTGAGTTTCCTAAAATAAATAAATAAATAAATAAATAAATAAATAAATAAATAAATAAATGAAATACCATAAAAATCAGTAATTCCATTACTGGATATTTACCTTTAAAAAACCCCCAAAACACTAATTTGAAATGATAAATGCATTCTTATGTTTATTGAGGCATTATTCACAATGACTAACATATGGAAGCAATCTACTGTCCTTTGAATGATGAATAAAGATGATACATATACACAAAATGGATATCATCCATAAAAAAGAATAAGATCTTGGGGCACGTGGGTGGCTCAGTTGGTTAAGCATCTTACCTCAGCTCAGGTCGTGATCTCACGGTTTGTGGCTTCAAGTCTTGTGTCGGGCTCTGTCCTGACAGCTCACTCCTGGAGCCTGTTTTGCATTCTGTGTCTCCCTCTGTCTCTTCCCATCCTCCACTCTCTCTCTCTTTCAAGCTCTCTCTGTTTCTCAAAAATTAGAAAAAAAGATATCTTGCCATTTGTGACAATATGGATATACCTAGAAGGTATTATGCTAAATCTAATAAGTCAGAGAGAGGAAGACAAATTTCACTTGCATGTGGAATCTAAAAAACAAAACAAATGAATGGACAAACCAAAAACAGAAACTCTCATCAATACAGAGAATAAACTGGTGGTTGCCAAGGGGAAAGGGTTGTAGGCTTGGACAAAATAGATGAATGGGAATAAAAGGTATAAACTTCTAGTTATAAAATAAAGAAGTCACAGAGATGAAAATTATAGCATAAAAATATAGTCAATATATTGTAACAACATTGCATAGTGACAGATGATGACTACATTAATAGTGGGAAGCATTGCATAGTTTATAGAATTGTCAAATCACTACGCTTTACACCTGAAACTAATATAACATTGCACTTCAGCTCAAAGTCACCCCAGTTTTGTTAGTTTCTTATTAGACTTAGATACAATATTATTTCACCTAATTATATTACCAAAACGTGTTATAGAGACAAATATACAATTTTTTCATACAAGAACACATAATTTGTTGTTGTTTTTTAATTAAGTAATTCGTACCATGAAAAAAACATACATTTATTTTTCATGAATCAGAAGTTCACCTGAACTTTCCCTCTTCTGTTATTTATTAATTAGTGTTAATTTTATCTTATTTTTTAATGTTTATCTATTTTGAGAGAGAGAGAGAGAGAAAGGAGCAGATTCCCTACATAAGTCCTTGAATTTCTACGGACATGAAATACATAGATATATAAATGTGTGTTGTATTTGAGAATCATAAATTAATTCTCAAACGTTAATCTTTAGAGATTATTATACAGAGAGAGAAAATTCCATCCAGTCTCACTCCAATTTTTACTTATTTTTTTCAAAATAAATAAATAATCCAAACCATTGGGGTCACTAATAAAGAGCTTTCCAATCTTAAAAACTTTTGATATTTATTTCCGATTTGCATAGTTTTATATCTTACCCTTAGGGAAGTTTTCTTGAATTGTTTTCTTAAAGATCAAGCTTCTACTAGTTTTGGTTTGCTGTTGAGCCAGGCACTTTCTCTCTTGCCCAGTCTTGTTTTGGAGTCTAATTTCGTGTTTGAGGGTTGGATTAACCCAACATCCTGTCTTATAATCATCTGACTCACCAGGAGGGGAGAATGAGTTTTGAATCTCATGTCTGGGAATTTTACTATACAAACGTACATTTAAAAATTTAGTTTGGCTTTTGATATATTTGATTTTTTAATCTACATCTTTAAGATAGTTACATTTTTAGACTGGAATGAAAAGAAAATCTGATATGACGGTAAGGATAATGATGATGTTATTTTTACCTCTGGTGTTTAAGGCACAACTAAAAGATATGAGTCTAGTTGAAAAAGCACTTAAGTAAATGTTGAGATTTTACTAAAAAAGAGATTTACTTAAAATTTTTTTAGAGGTAAATAATTTCCAAGCTGAAACTATAAACTCCTTTCCTCATTTCTTTGCCAATCTTGTTTCTCCAATTGGGTTTCCTCAGTCGTTAATTTGTGCCTATCTCTATCCAATTAAATTTATATGTCCAGAGGTGCCTGGGTGGTGCTCTGTCGGCTGAGCATCCTACTTGGGCTCAGGTCTCACAGTTCGTGGGTTCGAGCCCCATGTCGGGTTCTGTGTTGACAGCTCAGAGCCTGGATCCTGCTTCTGAGTCTGTGTGTGTGTGTCTCTCTCTCTCTGCCCCTCCCCTGCTCATGATCTGTCTCTCTCTGTCTCTCAAAAATAAGTAAATGTTAAAAAAAATTTTTTTAATTTGTATATCCAAATCAAGATGGTATATTGGACACATGCCTTAGAGATATAAGACATTCACCACAGGAAAATAAAGCAAGTTTAAAACTTATATAATGTATTTTCAATTATTTCATTTAACACAACAGCTCTCTTTCCCTCTTTCTCCCCCTCTTTCTCCCTCCTTTTCTCTCCTTTCTTGCTCTCTCTTCCAAAGCATCCTGCCCATGAGGCAGGAACATTTAGGCCCTCTTGTTCTGTTCCTATTATATTTTAAATGTCAGCATTCTTAAACCTGTAATTTTTCTTTTAGATCATATGGTGTCCTCACCTTCCTTGTATGAAAGGAGGGGGTTGCTATATGAAGGATACAAACACATGAAATGTGATTTGATAATTTTATCTTTTATATTTAACTTCAGAATCAATGGTTTTCTTAATAATGGGAGGAAAGGAATCAAATTCCTTGTGAAGGACATAAACACTTGAAAAATGAATTGGGAGAAGTGAGATGATCCGGAGGATGGCATTCTACCAAAACAGCATTAGCTTCAAAGGAAGTAAACATGGGAAACAATTGTACTGAGAAATAGTCATTCCAAAATACTTATTTAAATACAAAATCTAACCTATTAAAACAAAATAAATCTCTTTATTGCATCATAAAAGGAAAGGGTTATTTATCTAAGGAATGCCATCTCCTGAGTACTATTATGATTTAAGCAAGGAAACAGAAGGCTTGAATCTCGCCCTTTAACTTGGCTATCTAAACTGGAAATTAGATGTGTGTTGTTTCCATGGTCATCAGAACTAAACATTCCTTTCCCTGGTAAAAATGCTGGGGTTTTTTTATAAAAAAGGTAATTTGAAAGAAATTTCCAAGCTGTTTTCAGAGAAATTAAGTTCCCATAAGAATGGCACACAAGTTTCACCTTTATTCTCTATAATCCATTCTATTTCTCTGCTTGTCTCCTGAGGATGCATCTATTAACTTCAAGAACTGCAGAGGAACTACATTGAAAGGTTTATTCTCTTCAGTCAAACACTGTCATTGTTTAATGTTTGTGCCATGTTAATATTAGATTTAAGTGTTGCAAAATGATGAAGTCAACTAATTCGGGTGAAGCAAGTACGTTACAAGCACAAAAACACAGCAATTGCTGTGTCTCACTCCAGACTGGTATTCAATATTGTTAACACTGAGGCCTATAGCAGAGCAAAGAGAATCTAAATATACTTCTTATTAGTCTTTCCTGGTTATCCACTTTTATAATTTGGCTTTCAAACAGAATTACCTACATTTTCCACATTCCAAAATACGATTTTGAAGGCTTTCTTACTGTGTTCAGAAGATCCCTGCTTTCTACTCCTTGGACAGACATAAGGGTTTAGGTTTGCAAATGTATAAGGCATAGCAGGGCTTCAAAGGTGAATATTTGTGCTGTTCACATGCTCACTTTTTTGTCATTGGTTACCAACTAGATTTAGAAAAAAAAATGGGCACCTGGGTAGCTCAGTTGGTTGAGTGTCCAACTCTTGATTTCATCTCAGGTCATGATCCCAGGGTCATGGAACTGGGTCCCATGTCAGGTGCTTTCTGTAGGTTAGGAGACTGAATCTTGTTCTTCTCGCTGCATATTGATACCTCCCCAGCATTGGTATTCCCCAGCCAATTAAAATTTTACTGGAGAAGGAGAAGCAGATGGAGAAGAAGAAGAAGGAGACTGAGAAAAAGAAAGGGCAGAAGGGATGAATGGAGAAAGGGAGGAAGTGAGGAAGGAGTCAAGTCAGAAAGAAAATTCAGTTAATAGAGTGAAATTTAACTGAAGCGACTGGTCAAGGGCACAGGTGAGAATTATCTATCTATAGTTATCTTTACTATTTTCTTGCCATCTGTTTTCTTGCTTCCTTCCCAGTTTTACCTACAGTACAGTAATTTATTGTAATTTATAATTACCTACTTCAAAATTAATAATAAAAATCAGGTCCCAAATATAATTTTGACTTTGTCTCTTCTTTTTAACTGCACACTGCCACATTTCATAGTGTTGACTATCTTCTTACTGTAGGAATTCTCCCTTCTTTTTTTGTTACATTGTTTTTTTTTTCTGATTTCCTTCCATATTCCTGGGCCTCTTCTCCATGGATTTCACCAATTTCTTTTCTTTTTTTGAGGTTTGGGTGGGAATTCCCAAGCTCTGTCCTTGTTCTCAGTTTATTATTAATTAATTTTTAATTTTAATGTTATTCACTTCATTGAGGAGAGGTTGAAAGCACAGCCTATGGTATCAGACAGACTTGCTTTATAGAAATACTTGTGTAACTTTGAGGAAATTGACCTAACTTCTCTGGGGGGCATTTTCTACATCAGTAAAATGGTGCTAATTCTATCTATCTCAGAATCAGTTGATAAAGTCCAACAAGCTTCTCTAGGTTAACACTGTTATGGGCACATTAATTTAATATTCATAAAATCAAACCAATTGCTTAGTAATATCAATATTTTCTCCCACTATTTGTTTCAGCTATGAAGATCCTCCTAATGTTATAGATTACATACTTCAGACTTGTTTGAACTACGTCTCCAGCACCTATCTAATTAAATTTTATGCATTGTAAGTGCTGTTCTGTATTTTTTTTTGTCATGTACATCTACTATTCCCTTCTCACTGTTTTTGTAGAGATACTTAAACCTCTTGACATAACTTTGCATAAACTCTTGCATAAACTTTGACAAGATTTCCTCATGCTAATGAACTTTATTCTTCAAAAACTGCAGCTTGAATCCCCTGACTAGTCTTAATTTAGTGACATTTTTCTTATTATGTGACTTTATATTATAGAGGAGTAAGAAAAAACCTGATGAAATATGCTTAAGTAATATATGATAGTACCTGTGTGAAGTGAAGATTTTTTAATTCACAATAAAACAAAGGATAAACTAGAAATTGTTAACAAAAGATTGATTCTAGAAGAGAACATCATTCTTAAAATTTTGCATATTGAATCATTTAACCCTTTTTGACATATTAAAATGTGATTCACTCTGCCTTTGAAATCATTAACAGGATAGTTGACCTTCCATATATATTAAATATATGAATATAGTTTCAGAAGCACAGATTTATAACAATAGAAATATTATTTACAAATATTAAGAAAATTCAACATCTTATTGACATGGTAAATAAGCTGATGAGTCTTATCAAATGCTTTTATTTGTTCTGTGAAAGTAGGTGACTAAAAGTCAACAATCAAATTTGTGATTTTCAGAATATTTCATTTACTGGGAGGCTTCCAACTGTTTCAGAAAAATAAAGTGGGTAAAAATCCAAAAAAAGTTCAGTTGTAGTTTATAAACAGAAAAATTAGAAAAATATTATTTTCTTATAGGAAGATATGATCTCACTTTTCTAGAGTAAATAATGACAACATAAATAATATGGACAAAACAACTAAACCTCATAAGAACTTCTAATCAGCAAATGAAAAAGTTATCATCATTTATTTACCTTTTAAAGGATATCTTAGACTATGCTTATATTTTATAAACTAATTTTTATTGAAGTGTAATAAACTGCTATGTCTAGATTTGAGTAATAGTATTTGTCTCTATTTCTTTTTTTAAAGTTTATTTATTTATTTTGAAAGAGAGAGAATGCAGGAGGGGCAGAGAGAGAGGGAGAGAAAGAGAACCCCAAGAAGGCTTCTTACTGTCAGCATAGAGCCCAATGTGGGGCTCCAACTGATGAGCCATGAGATCATGACCTGAGCCAAAACCAGGAGTTGGAAGCTTAACCCACTTAGCTACCTAGGCACCCTTGACTTTATTTTGATGTAAGTTCTTTCTCATTTTCTTTAGAAATTTTATATCATATATTTGTCAATCTAGTTAGTGTTGCTACATTAACAAGTTTTTATTTTTATTTTTTTAACACTAAAACACATGTGACCTACTTTCCTGAGACTTTGGCCAGTATTCATTCTAATCAGACTCTAAGGAAATGTATAATGATAAGGTTGCATCACAGATAACGCAATTCCCCACGAGTTTGAAAATGAGGATCCAGACAAGAAGCTTCTTTAATATTCAGTCATTTTCTATTTCTTGAGGCACAAAAATCATTTGTTTCTGAATTTGTAGATTGAAAATGTCGAGTGAAAGAATTTACTATTTATTTAATTGCATTTTATTCTTTTTTATTTGTTTGATTGTTATGAGATGGAACAAGCAGCAGCTTATAAAAAGAAGAAAGAACATGTAAAGTCTCTGTACTAAAACCCACAGGGCAGACCAAACATACCCGGTCAAACAGACGGGGAATAGGTCCCCCAGAAGATCATCACGTGTTCGTTCCCTCCCAAACTGAGATCCTGTTGTGGCAGGATGAATCATTTAGGACTCTTACTTTTACAAAGTCTGTGATTTAATCAGTGAGACAGATACAGGACAGAAAATGATATTGTGTTGTGGCAACTATAATGATAGTGATTTTTATAAGCAGATGAGTGCAGAGGTAAGAAGCTCTTAGGTGAACCTGATGGGAAGTGGGAAGAGGTCAAGAAAAGGTTTCTAGATAAAGGAAATGTAATCTATTATTTTATTTAAAAAGTTCTAATATTGTCAATAAGAATAGTGGTAAGAAAGATATTGTAATCCAAGAAACATAAGAAAAACAATGAGGTAAAAGAGTCGATGAGTCTGTAGTGCATATGGAGAAATGTAAGCAGTTTAGTGTTAGGGCATACAGAGTATAAGTTAAGGAGTAAACAGAGACTGAGAGGTAGGCAGAAATCACATCAGAGAAAGCTTTGCATGTCCTATTAAAAAATCTCAGTTCTATTTAATTGGTATTCTGGTGCCACTGAAGAGTTTGAAGTGAGGTAATATAAATGTGAAAGTCAAGTTTTAGGCAGACTATTCTGGTGATTCCATGGAAGATAGATTTTAAAAGTACCAAGGAAAAACTAGGATGCTCTGTTTTCTGAGTTAACATACTAACTGGTAGAGGTTATAAATGTGGAGCAGAAGATTAATGTTGGAGGATTATTTCAGAAACATAAACAGTGAGATTTGCCCAGGTAGGCAGGTGACAAAACCAGTGAAGACTCTCAGCTTTTATTGGCAATTGGCTACAAGACAGTGCTAGGAACACAGATGAAGAGCTGGTAAGTAGCCAGCAAATATGTACAGAGGTCATATCGATTTTGAGATGTCTCTAATATACACAGGTAAAGGTTTTTAATAAGTAGTTGGGTAATGAATTTGGAGTTCAGGAGATGGGTCTGTACTAGAGAAGCAACTTAGAGATTCTTTAGCATGTCCATAATAATTAAAAGAGAGAAATCAGGTCACTCAAAGAGAGGACTAAATGAATAAGAGAATCAAAGAACCAAAAATGAACCTCAGGGTTTTAATAAGTAAGAGGATGGAAAACAAAGCAAGTACAGAAATGAGAGGGACATTCTCAAAAAGTTTAGATATCTGATCACACAGAAATTAAGGAAATAGAGAAGTTTAATACTTCAAAGTGTCAAATATAGGGCAGTCTGTGTTACTGATCAAATGGGGCTGGGAAGAAGTCTCCTGGCAGGAAAATCTCATGGAAAGTAGAGCTGTACAAGCAGCTGGTGCCTCCTTGTTCATGGCTGTATTTATTGTTTCTATTTCAAATAGTAGAGAGTACGGGTTATAGTTTTGTTGAGTTCAGTCTGGGGTTATCCATGTAAGGATTGGATATAAAATAAAAGACAAGTCTGGATTTGAAATAATAGAGCCAGAGAGTTGGAGAAATACACATTGAGAATGATCAAGGCATATGATGAGTTTGCATTAATTTTTGACTGCTGCTATATCTAATTTCCACAAACAAAATGGTTTATAACGACACAGATTTGTTATCTTACAGTTTTAGGAATTAGAAGTCCTACATAGCTCTCATTAAGCTAACCTCAAAATGTTGGTAAAGCTGAGTTTCTTCTGGAGGCTGTTGGGGGAAATATGTTCCATTGCCCTTTGCATCTTCTAGCAGCTGCCCACATTATTTCATTTATGGCTCCTTCCTTCCAACTTCAAAGCCAGGAACATTGCATTCTCTCTGTAGTCATATCTCAACCTGCCTTTCTCTTCCATTTAGGGACCCTTGTGATTACATTGGATTTACCCAGTTAATCTAGGATAATTTCCCCCTTTCAAGGTCCTTAATTTAATTGAACCAATAGAGTCTCTTTTAACATTAATAATTATTGTTTCTAGTAATTAGAGAATAGGCATCTTTTGGGGCAGACATTATTCTTATTCCGCTTACCACACTCTTAAAATGTGTGCGCACACACACATACATAATTCACATTATTTGTGGCGCTTATATTCTATGGAGTAGCTGAAAATGCTGAATTAGAGAATACAAAGCCATCGCTTTTGGAGAAATAGACATAGGTTCCTGTGAGCTATTGTCATACATTTAGGTGACAAATCAATAAATAACTTTGTTTCATGTGTATTTACTTAAAGACACCTTGTTAATATATAATTGATGATTCATTATCATCAACAGCACAGCCAACAGCACTATAACTCATGTCTGAGCAAGGCTTATCTATCACAAATATTTTCTCTGGAAAGCACATCACAGCCTTCTTACTCTTAGGAACAGGAAAAAGCATTTTACCTCTATGCTTAAGTGTCATTTTAAACAGTGATATCAAAAAGCATGAAAAGTGAAAAATGTGGCAATAAATACACAATAAAAGGATACTTGTCTACAAGAGCTGAGACAAAAGGGCAGAGCCATGCCTTGTTAGACCTCATCTCGTGATGTGCATGCCAGACAACTCAAATTTGCCACTATTCTGTGCACATTCATGTTCACAAGTGACCACAAAAAAGCCACAGTATTGATTTTTAGATTAAAAATACATTTTAGTGTGTTGACAAATTTGCAAATTCAGAATTCATGAATAATGACAATAATGATTATTGACTATATTTCCACACACATATATATGAAATACACACATATATATGAAATTCTTGGGGTGCCTGGGTGGCTCAGTTGGTTAAGTGTCCGACTTCACCTCAAGTCACCATCTCACCGTTCATGAGTTTGAGCCCCACCTCGGGCTCTGTGCTGACAGCTCTGAGCTTGGACCTACTTCAGATGCTGTGTCTCCCTCTCTCTGTCCCTCCCCTGCTCATATTCTGTCTGTCTGTCTCTCTCTTAAAAATAAATATACATTAAAATTTTTTATATTAAATTCTTTACTAAAGATAAAGTACAATGTAATTCATATATTAATTAGTTTAGAGAAATATGTTAATATCTTAAAATTTCCTTTGACTTAAATTATCAAGATTCATGAAGTTGATATTACTTTTCACTTTTCTAAACCTTTTCCCAAATTCTCTATTATCTCTTCCCAACAGTATTATTTCTTCCTTGTCAAATTCACTAAAAAATAAAACCAAAAAGTAAAAAAGATCGATAAAATGCGAAAGGTAACCTTAAAAATAGACAAAGACAGTTGTCCGGCAGTTCTAAAAGACAACATAAAATTACATGCATGGAAGATGGGAGGAGCAGGATTCCAATACAGCAGCACAGAAAAGAGTTGAGCTGCTCCATTGTTTTGGAATTAGGTAAATTCATGAGAAAAAGCCTGGGAGCCAAGAAAGAAATACAGAAATAGATGCAATTACTTTAAAATGATGAAAACGTATTTTATGCTTACATCAATTTACAAACAAGGAAAATTACACTGTGGTCCTCAGGAGGAGAAATGAGCCAAGCACTGAACAAATACCACCCATGCATCTGAAGACCATATGGAAACATGGAAAAGAAAATTCTTTCTGTGCCTTTCTAAATTAAAATTAGGCTCCAACCAACCAAATTAAATCCTATTGAAATGACAAATGTAGCTCCCTAGTTTTCTTTATCTAGTGGAGCCAACGTGTTCTGGCATGTACTATGAGGAGAAGGTCCAGAAGGATATGTGTATGTTTTGTGTTTGTGCACAAGGATCTGTGTCTCTGTGTGAGTCTACATCTGTGTCCATGTAGATGCAAAACTTAGCACTTAGTGACAGTTTAATACTGTCTCAAGTTCTTGTCATCTGAAAGCCAAAAACAAGTGACTGAAAATGCTGCTGCTCTTTCCTGAGTTGCAGACGTCATCACCCACATGTGCAAAACAGAGTTAGCTCTTAACTATATACCAGGAAAGACCCAAACTTGCCCCCAAATCCTAAGGTTCCTCACATGAGAAAATCATATGCATCAAATTGTTCAAGCCAAAAAAGTAAAAATCATCCTTTTTTCTCTCTTTACCACTCACATCTAAACTATCATCAGATCTCAATTCTAACTTTTTTAAAAGCATTTTTTAACATTTATTCATTTTTGAAAGACAGAGACAGAGTGTGAGCAGGGGAAGGGCAGAGAGAGAGGGAGACACAATCTGAAGCAGGCTCCAGACTCAAAGTTGTCAGCACAGAGCCTGACACAGGGCTTGAACTCATGAATCACAAGATCATGACCTGAGGTGAGGTCAGAGGCCTAACCGACTGAGCCACCTAGGCACCCCTCAATAGTAACTATAAGCAAACCTTGACCTTCCTGTTTCTCCCCATCTCCTTATTTCTAGCCCTTTTTCCTTCTGGGCTATTTCAAACTCCCTCAATTGGCTTCCCGGGTTTTACTTTACAAGCAGATATTTTTTTTTTTTTTCAAATGTGATTCATGTCACATAACTTGTTGCTTGATTCACTATGGTTACTTTCTACTTCTAATCTAAATTACTAAGTAGTTTACATAATCTGGCCTCTGTTGATTTGCAACATATGATACCAACTCCTCTAAGCTTACCTCTTCTATTACAGTCTTTTTGGCCTTTTTTTTAACTTCCCAAACACCAAACTCAACCCCATCCTGGGACCTCTGCCCTAGTATCTGTAAAGTCTGACAACTTCAGACCCCTTCACTTTTTATACCTTTTATGTTTTCTTAACACTTAGGCTATTTTATTTGACATAGATTATCTACTTAAATATTCCTATTTTTGTTTCCCTGTTCAATAGAGTTTAAACTTCAAAGAATGGGGAATTATTTGTCTTTTCTGATATTCTTGGGTGTAACCTAGTCCCTGGCATCTAGGAAGGTTTAACTGAATATGTGGTGAACTCATGTAAAACTACTATTACAAATCAGAACAAACAAATAGGGGCACGTGGTAGCTCAACTGGTTAAGTCACTGACTTCAGCTCTGGTTATGATCTCAGATTGTGGGTTGGAGCTCTGTGTCGGACTCTGTGCTGACAGCTCTGTGTGGAGCCTGCTTGGGATTCTGTGTCTCCCTTCCTCTCTGTCCCTCCCCCGCTTTCACTATGTCTGTCTCTCTCTCTCTCAAAAATAAAACATTAAAAAATAAAAATATTAAAAAACATAGCAAAATGTTGTACTTAATATTAATTGCAAAGAATTAAGGAACAGTACAAAAATTAGTTTTTAATGCCAAGTGATGGTGTATGTTGTGTGTAGTAACATCCATTCATTTATTCATTCATTCATTCAGTTACTTATTTAAATAGTCATTGTTCTTCAGTTTTAGATGAATTGCTAATGATATTTATCATAGATACCTCTTTTCAACAAATGATATCAATTCACCCAATTTTTATTTAAATCCAGTGACAACATATCAAAATTGCTCTTAACATGAATGGGTTGCAGAAGGTATGTTACTCAAGGCCGGGGAAAGAAATTCATACCAAATTTGAACACATGAATATTCTCAATTTTATGTAAAAATTCAAAGTGATCTTAAATTCAGTTCTTTTATGACTCTGAGATTATTCATTTAAGTCCATAAATGAACTACAAATGGAAAAGAATACAAAAAGAATATAAGTTATAGAAGAAAAAAATACTTTTTAAAAGCATATATAGGAGGTAGAGATGAAAATAAATAGGGGCTTAAACCAGTAAATAGAATATTTTCACATTTCAGATAACTGAAAAGTATGAAAATAACTTGATTATGGCAAGCCACAGCCCTGGGTATATTTAGAGGAAACTGCACAGAAGATAGAAAGTGACTTGTTGACTGGGGTTGGAGATACCCCGGTTTCCAAGACAGCAGGTATTGCCAAGCTCAAGAGTGAAGTTTAAAAGGAGAGAATGGCTTGCAACACATGATCATAAATGAAAAAACATGTAATTGGATTTCATCAAAGACATTATCAAGCAACCGATTCAGAGAATATTTTGGCAAATTATATATCTGATAATGGAATTCTATCTATGCAGAATAGGAAAAGATATCTGAAAATAATTATGTTTCAGTGAAAGAATCCAGACCCGAGAGAGAGAGAGAGAGAGAGAGAGAGAGAGAGAGAGAACATATCATGTAATTCCAATCAATGTAAAATTATAGGATTTTCAAGTTAATTATATAGTGACAGAAAACAAGCCAGTGGTTGCTTGCGTAGGGAGGAAATGGAGAGATTATACAGATTGTCATGAGGTAACTTATGCAAAAAACTTTCAGATGTGAGGAATGTGTTCATTATATTGATTTTCGTGCTGTCTTCACAGGTGTATGCAAATGTAAAAACTCACCAAATCATATATATTAATTTTAAATATGTGCTGTATATGACACATCAATGTCACCTCAATAAAGGTGTTAAAACCAAAACACGGCAAAAAATTAAAATAAAGTCTTAGTTGGCCCTTTCTACTTCACGTGTGCCAAAGGGCTGTCACCTGTTATTTACTTCCAAGACATATTTCATATTCTTTTTCTCTAGAGAACATAGATGCAATTTTCAGAGAAAACTGATTTTCTTCTGGATGACTATGCCATAGATTTAAGTAGAGCATCTCTGTCAGAGGCCTGTCTTGCTCCAAAAAAGCCAATAGTCAAGTTTACCACTGATGAAACAATCTTACCTACATGGCTGATCAAACCCATCTAAGGTATGAGCATTATGTGTCCTAAGCAATATTGTGTCCTAAATCAATAAAGGACTGCCAAGCATTAGTAGGGAATCAGCAACAAGGGTAAAATGAATAAAGAAAACAAACTAACAAAAAAGAACCAAAAGAATCCCAAGCTAATTATAATACTAGGACAAATTAGAATATACATATTACATACCTAAAAAAACACAACATAAAAAAGAGTCTCTATAATTAATATACTCAGAGATAGCTCTGAAGAAATTTTAGTTATTAAACTAAGAAAAATACTACAGAAATGGAATAATCAAAGATTAAAACTGAACTCTTAAATGTTAAGACATTATATTGAAATATTGTTAAAATATACCAACAACACAAAGACTAAATAGAGTGAAAATCAATAAACCTCCAAAATTATGGAACAAAATGATAAAAAAAAAAAGACATGTAAAAATAAACAGAGAGTTCTTGGATTTGTGTAAGTCCATGAAGAAAGAAAAAGTGTGAAACAGAAAATAATGAAAAAATAATGGTCAGTAATTTTCTAGAATGGGAGAAAAATAGAGTCTGTTTAAAAGGGTTTAGTAATAAGAATTGAAAAATAACTTACACATAATGGCTTAAATGCTTCTAGAGATGGAAAAAATGTAAAAGAATGAGAAACAGACTGACATTGAACTAGGTTAGATATCAGCAATAATAGAAGCACGAGACAACTGAGTTCCTCCCTGGACATTCTGTAGAAAATGATTTGAACAAAGACTGCACTCCATGTTATTGTGTGCATGCAGACTAAAAACTGTTCAGAATATTTAACTCTATAGACTTCTTTTAAGAATTTCCATAGGGTACACCTCAGGAAAGTAAAGGAGGAATAGAAGGTAGAAAGAAGATCTGGGGAAAGCATTACCTAAATCCAGAAAGGTAACGAACAAATGGAAATCCAGTCATGATGGATGGGTCAGGGGGGAGGATTTTTCCAGGAAGGAAAAACACTTGATAGGGGGGAAAATATCTATCGATAGATATAGATAGATATAGATATAGATGATTTAGATAGATAAATAGATATAGATATAGATAGATGTTTTTGCCTTCCATATTGTATTATATATATAGCTTATAATATGGATATGTATGGAAGCACAGGAAAAGAAAGATGCAGGATATAACAAAACAAATGGCATTGGAAGATGCGGGGAATAAAAAAGCAATAAAGTGCAATCAAGCTATGAAATGAATGAAAATATGTCAATATTTAAAGTGAGTGAATGCATCATCAGGGAAACACAAATCAAAACCACACTGAGATACCACCTCACACCAGTCAGAGTGGTTAAAATAAACAAATCAAGAGACTATAGATGCTGGCGAGGGTGTGGAGAGATGGGCACCCTCCTCCACTGTTGGTGGGAATGTAAACTGGTGCAGCCGCTCTGGAAAACAGTGTGGAGGTTCCTCAAAACACTATCCATAGAACTCCCCTATGACCCAGCAATAGCATTGCTGGGGATTTACTCAAGAGATACAGAAATGATGATTCATAGGAGCACATGTACCCCAATGTTCATAGCAGCAATGTCAACATAGCCAAAACATGAAAAAAAGCCTAAAGGTCCATCACCTGATGAGTGGATCAAGAAGATGTGGTATATATATACAATGGAGTACTACATGGCAATGAGAAAGAATGAAATATGGCCATTTGTAGGAAAGTGGATGGACCTTGTGGGTGTCATGCTAAGCGAAATAAGTCAGGCAGAGAAGGACAGATACCATATGTTTGCACTCATAGGTCTAACAGGAAAACAGGAGAAACCTAGTGGAGGACCAGGGGGAGGGGAAGAGGGAAAGAGAGTTGGAGAGAGAGGGACGCAAAACTTGAGAGACTTCTGAATGCTGAAAATGAACTGAGAGTTGAAGGGGAAGAGGAAGCGGGGAAAAGAGGTGGTAGTAATGGTGGAGGGTACTTATGGGGAAGAGCACTGGGTGTTGTATGGAAACCAATTTGACAATAAACTATTAAAAAAAAGATACAAAACAGAGAAACATAAGGGAAGGGAAGCAAAAATAATATTAAAACAGGGAGGGGGACAAAACATAAGAGACTCTTATACACAGAGAACTGAGGGTTGCTAGAGGGGTTTGGTGGGGGGGATGGGCTGAATGGGTAAGGAGTATTTAGGAGGACACTTGTTGGGATGAGCAGTGGGTGTTATACATAGGGGATGAATCACTGAAATCTACTCCTGAAATCATGATTGCACTGTATGCTAACTTGGATGTAAATTATTAAATAAATAAATACACTCTTTTAAATAAAAAAAAATAAAGTGAGTGAATGGTTGTAAGAGAACTAATTAAATGTTGGTGCTCAGTATAAACCGAGATATCCTATGTTAGGCTTATAGGAAAGGAAATTAATAGTACACAAAACTTAGCTCAATATTTAAAAAATATTAATATGGCAATGATAACCTGAGGACAGTTTACCCTTTTTTAACTTTTAAATTAAATATAGAAGTATAATACAGAAGATTTCTTCAAGATTACAGAAGATAGCTGTTAATAACATTATAGCTAAATTTCAGTAACTGTAAAGTCAAAGGTAGAGCTGAAAGAAGGTGGGGCATGGAATGGGGAGAAAGTTTGAAAAAATACAGAGAAGCTAATATCTTCATTTTATCAGGGAATAAAGAGATGGTAAACTGAACTGAGTTTTAAGTATATTATGTATGTTAAAAAGGCAATCAGTAAAAAAAAACCTAAAAGCAATATAAATATCAGATGTTGACAAGAGAAGATGTGGCAAAGAGGATGGTGCAATTGATCGAGATCCATACATTTTATATTGGGTGATAAAAATAGTCTATAATTGTTAATCCAAGGATAGAACCAGAGCATGGCCAGAGTAATAGCTAAATAAAAAAAACCCTCTAGGAACAAAAATATTAAAAAAGTTATATCTAGGAAATGAACCAAGGATGGAGAAGAAGGAAACAAGAGACACTTGGTATTCAATATGAGGGATTCTATGATTTTGATACTGAGTACATCCATTACTCTATTAAATGTAGCAATGGTTTAAAAATAGATAATATTAAATATCCTATTTTTAAATTAATTTTTCTTTAAATTCAAGTTAGTTAACATACAGTGTAATCTTGGCTTCAGGAGTCTAACCCAGTGATGACACCCAGTGCTCTTCCCAAAAAATGGCCTTCTATTTTTAAATTTCAACCAATAGTGGATGACTAATCATTGTCATATTATATCATAACTGGCCACAATGCTTTACACAATTCTACTTAATTATTGTTTCCTGTCCAGTCACTAATGACAGCCTGTAGTATTAGCAAATTTCCAAAGTTAGTGGTCAAGACTCCACAGGAGACAACAAGTCACACACACTCCTCTCTGCTACTTTCCTTCATTCCACTCCCTCTAACCCCTCTCATGGATACAAAACCTCTTTTTTTTTTTTTTCCAGAGTTTCCTCCAGAACTCACCAGGTTCACTGTCAATTAATGTTTGAATCCTCCACTCTTAAAGGTCAAAACAGTAGCAGAAACAACAATGGTAACAAAAATTCCTGTTGTCTTAAATAAAGAAAGTCAAGATAATATTTTATCTATTTATGTGTTCTTGGTTTTATGTTTTCCCAAACAGATTCCAAAAATATGTTTTACATTTTTTAATAGCTTCCAGAAGAACTTAGGGTTTTTATAGCAAAATAGATGTACTAGGGATCACATGGAAAAAAAGTAATTTGAAATAATTTTTTAAAAATCTCTCCCAATGCGAAAACCTCAGAAAATGAATGTATTGAAATGGCAGGTTCTAACGTATTTGTGTTTTCTTGTTATTACTAGTGTCATGTGTCTTCTGGGAATTTTATAAGTCAGAAGTTCAGGAAAGACCACAACCCTGAAATACAACCGCAGCTTCTTGTTCAAATCCAAACACCAAACACTCGTATTCAATTTCCTCCATCCATCAGCCTCATTGCAGCTACCTGACCTCATCCTTCTTTTTTTTAATTTCATTTTATTCAGTAAGCATGTATTTATATCCTAGTTTAACTTCAGTGTTCCCAAGGCTTTTAACAGAGTGGTCTGTTCTCGAGTAAACATAGAGTGAATTGTTTTCCATTAGTTAAACTCACAGGAATATCCTAAATGCTTTCTTTGCCAGTCAGAGAGAGCTCAGACATGCTACCTTCATTAAAAAGACTTAATTTACCTCCTTAGGCAACTTTCAAACTCAAAGGAACAGAATTCTTAAATTCTAGACTTTTCATTCTCTTTAGGAGACTCCTGACCTACCACAGAAGTCACAAAAAGCTTCAGGAGATAATCTTAAAGGAAAAATTTTAATATTTGTTTTTGTTACAAACCATTGTTAAACATATGTTTATAATTTCTATTAAGTATTTTGTAAATACATATATGTAATAAATGATTTGTTATGTTGATTTGTTAATACGTGAGTCTTTCAGACCAAACTCAAATGCCTTCAAGAGTCAGGCAAGAAAAAATAACAATCTGTAAAGTAACCATTTATGTACTATGTTTCATCATTATCTAAGGCTTCCTGGCTATAAGACAAACATTATTTATGTTACATTAAGGAAAACACATGTGGCCAATTAAACTATGATAAAATACACATTATTGAGAGTACATACTTTATACTTATTTTTAAAAAGCGATTAAGCCAAATTTAAATGTGTTTCTATCAAATACCTAGTTCATACATAAAAATATTTTTTTTAATTTTTTGTTTTTTATTTATTTTGAGAGACAGAGAGAGACAGTGTGAGCAGGGGAGGTTCAGAGAGAGAGAGGGAGACACAGAATCTGAAGACAGGCTCCAGGGGCTGAGCTAGCTGTCAGCACAGAGTCCAACATGGTGCTCGAACCCAGGAACTGCGAGATCATGCATGACCTGAGTCGAAGTCGAATGCTTAACCGGCTGAGCCATCCAGGTGCCCCTATAAAAATAAAATATTAGTAAATAGTAGTAGATACAGATTCTTACAGCATCTTCCCATTTAGGATCTCTCATTCTCTTCTCAGCTTGGAGTCACCCAGGTCACTCATTGCACTGTATCATAGTCTGTGTGTTAAGATATTGGTAATGGAGTTTATCTTAAAATGGTGCTCTACCCTGGTCCTTTGAGATTTTCATCCAAATGACTGCTTCCTATTCTGCAAATCTTGATGCCATCACATCTTTGATCCTTCTAGAAATTTTAAGCAGGATTTCAAACAACAGCCAAGCTTCTATTTTTTGCTCAAGTACCCTGAAATAGTTGTGCTGACTCAAACATCAAGGATTTGAATTGTCCTATCAGGCTACTTAGGATTCTAACCAGTCCATGTGGTAGCTTTTTGAATCATGCGGCCCAACAACATTTGAATAATGGCGTCAGTGTTAAGACCCCCCCCCCCCAATTTCAGGGGCATCTGAGTTTGTTGAACTTTTGATCTCAGCTCAGGTTATGATCTCAAGTTTTATGGGTTTGAGCCCCCATGTCATCTCTCACTGATAGCCTGGAGCCTACTTGGGATTCTTGTTTTCCCTCTCTCTGCTTCCCACTCCCAAAATAAATAAATTAATTAAACAAAAGATCCACCTCATTTTAGAAACCTCATAATGTGACAAAATGTCCATACTGAAAACAAAGTAATGTGTTAAATAAACAGCAGGTTTGTTGAAAACTAGATAGCATAATCAGAATTAAGAGACATATACATTCAAGAGTTCTATTTTTTTTTATTTTAATACACTCAAATAAAGTAAATGCGAGGGGCGCCTGGGTAGCTCAGTTGGTTAAACCTCCGACTTTGTCTCAAGTCAGATCTCACGTTCGTGGGTTCGAGCCCCGCATCGGGCTCTGTGTTGACAGCTAGCTCAGAGCCTGGAGCCTGCTTCTGGTTCTGTGTCTCCTTCTCTCTCTGCCCCTCCCCCTCTCATGCTCTACCTCTCTCTGTATCAAAAATAAATAAAACATTAAAAAAAAAGCAAATGTGAGATCCAAATTCAAATAATTAGGCTTGAAGTTCACGATCACTTCTTTGGCCTGAAAATATTAAGCAAATAAAAAAGCATAATATTTTGCATGGATTATCTGCTTCTTCACAACTCTACACCTATTTAGTCATTGATCTACATAATTTTTCCATTTGTTTCCATATTAAACCTCTTTTTAAGAAAATTTATTGATTTGAGAGAGAAAGAGAGAGAGAGAGAGCAGAGAAGAGGCAGAGAGAGGGGCAAAGAGAAAATCCCAAGCAGGGATCCCAAGTGGGATAGGGTTTGATCCCATGAACCACGAGATCATGGCCTGAGCCGAGACCAAGAGCAAGATACTTAACCAGCTGAGCCACCGAGGTGCCCTTTAAAGCTCTTTTCAAGTTAAGAAAACAAAACCAAAAATCTACATGGATTTAATTAATGAATAATTTAAGTTTAAAAAACTAAAAACGAAAATATTAGCTCTTTTATTTTTTAATGAGTTTATCCCTTTGTTTTAACATCTAAAGTATATTTAGCACATTTATCTGAAGTATAACAGGTTAATTATCTAGGGCTTTAAATAAATTATTTCAAAAAGTCATATCTTAAGACAATAAAATTATTTCTTGTTCTCAGTGGATCAGGGATCCACTTACAGGTTAGCTGGATGCCTTTGGTTCAAGGTCTCTCATTAAGTTGTATCAAAATATCAGCTACACATATGGGCCCATCGGAAGACAGGCTCGGCTTGTGTGGTCATTGGCACGGCTTGCCTCATGAGCTATCTCTCCCAAGGCTTGCTTCAAGACATGGCAACTAGCTTCTTTCAGATCAAGTGATCCAAAAGAGAGCAAAAGATAGCACCCAAGGCAGAAACCACAGTCATTTTATAACACAATCTGAGAGATGACATCGATAATTTCTGCCATATTCTATTTGTGAATTCCAGGAGGTTCAGGTCATTGGAGCCATCTCAGAGGCCACCTACCACATACAGCTGTACATGATGCCTGAGGAAAAGTTGGGCAATTAAATTGCATCATCCCTCCTTTTCTTATCTATTTACTCCATAACTATTTATTGAGTTGCTACTAAGAACCAGCCATTATGCTTGCTGCTGAGGTTGCCATGTTTAAACAAAAAAGAATGATAGGGGTGACTGGGTGGCCCAGTCGTTTAAGCATCTGGCTCCTGATTTCAAGTCAAGTCATGATCTCACAGTTCGTGGGCTCAAGCCCCATGTCTGTGCTGTCAGCACAGATCCTTCTTGGGATTCTCTCTCCCCCAGCTTCTCTTTCTCTCCTGCTCATACTCCTTCTCCCTTTCTTTCTCTCCCAAAATAAGTAAATATGTTTTTAAAAGAATGATAATTAAAAGCCAATAAAGGCATAAAGCATAAAATATTTTGAAAGATGATTATATGTTAGTAAGCTGGAAAAATTCGGGTTGAAGAAATAGTAGCAAAGTCATGGATGGATGCAATGGCATCACTAGTGTTGGCAATTGTAGATAGTTGACACCACCTGGGAAAGAGAGTGAAATGGGTAATCATTAGACATGATTTTGAAAAGTAGAAAGAATCCATAAAGAATCTTGTGTACTGGTTTAAAAGATCTGCCTATTACCATTTAATATGTGGGGAAACACTGTAGCAGTTAGTAACATAATCATGGTAATGTTTTAGAAAGACTATAGTCACAAAGTCAAAGATTAATTTTAAGGATCCTACAGTCAGGGAAATTATTTACATAATGTTCTTAGTCAAAGAAGGATATGATTAAATTAGCACTAGAGGTAGAGTCTGAGGACAGATTAAAAAATTATTTAGGAGCTATAATTTATGAGATATGGTTTTCAGTTGAATAGGTAGGGAGATGGAGGACAGGGTCAACACTGAAATTAATTCAGCTACTATTGGCTTTCATAAAAATTGGCAACATTTAAAATTGTAAGAAATGCAATGTAAGAAACATGTTTTGTGGCAATTTAAATAATGTAATCCTGACATATTTAATTTGTGGTGTCTGTGGCAGTAAAGTATAGTTTCTGAAAGCATGGGCTTTAAAGAAGGAAATATATGCATTACAGTACTATTGGGGTCTACAATATAAACGTGACAGGTTTTTAACTTCTTAAAGTAGACGCACAAATCTCTCTAAAGGCTTGGGAAAAAAAGAGTACTTTGACACATAACTCTTATAAAAGTAAAATTTTACTTCAATAGCTGGAAAGATATATTATCAGCAGAGGATGCAAAGTGTACCTCACTAGGGTTCTTCAGTGAGAGGATTACCCTGAGTATCCCCATATTTTCTCAGGAGATCCTCCTTAGTGGGTGGCATTGGTATGCTGCAGCCACACCCTGAGTGGGATATTACAGAATTTCTTCTGGCCCATTTATATCACAAATGCATCTACGTTTAGCAAGCCTCACCTCCTCAATCCAGGCTGGGGTAAAATATCTTCTTCTGTCTCATCAGGGTCAATTTGCTACATTGTTCTCATGTTTTATGATGATGACTAAGTATCATGGATGCATGGGTACAATTCAACTATAAGATTATAATCTATGTGGATATGAGGTTACAAAAACTAGGACAAACATAGTCTGGTAGGACTGTCCAGAGCATTCCAGCCACTGGTTGTGGACTTCAGTAGTGCTCTCTTGGTCCCTGTCCAAATTTAAGGGACAACATGGTGCAAGGTTGTTGCTAACTTAATAAATATTGCAAGGTTCATTGTTCTACATTCAGTAAGTGAACAGTGTACTGACATCAATTGGAACTATTTTATTTTATTTATTTTTTAAATAGTTTATTGTTAAATTGGTTTCCATACAACACCCAGTGCTCTTCCCCACAAGTGCCCTCCTCCATCACCACCACCTCTTTTACCCCCGCCTCCTTCCTTTTCAACCCTCAGTTTGTTTTCAGCATTCAATAGTCTCTCAAGTTTTGCGTCCCTGTCTCTCTCCAACTCCCTTTCCCTCTTCCCCTCCCCCGGTTCTCCATTAGGTTTCTCCTGTTCTCCTGTTAGACCTATGAGTCCAAATATATGGTATCTGTCCTTCTCTGCCTGACTTATTTCGAATTGGAACTATTTTAGAGCCAATTTCAATTCCAGTTGCCTTGTTTTAAGAGACAGACACTAAACAATCCTTGCAGTCTTAAAGTTTCTTTTTTTCTGAAATCGGTGACTGATTTATGTACTTGGAAGATATTTCACAGTGTGCATAAATCTTTCAAACTTCAAACAGAAAGTTGAGGCGCAAGTGATTTAGTATTAGAATTTCATAAATTCTGCCAACTAACCCCCTGTTGAAAAAGCCATTTGGTTTCTTGTAATGATGTTACCAATAATTTCTGTGGTGGTGAAAATATTAGAAATCATACTTTTTAATATCAATTCTCTTATTTCTGGAGAGCTCATGATGATACTTTGGGGAGACAATACCCTAGACTATGGAGAACCCAATTGGTTCAGTAGCTCTCTGAACTACTGAGCTAAATTGCTGTGGAAGGTGATGAGGTATGTATAACACATGTCACTGCTGTCATCCCTTCCCCAATAAAAAAAGACTATTTTATATAAAACCATGGGTCGGCCAGTCAGTAATATCACTTCAGTAGGGGAAAATACCTGTATTTAAATGCTATTGTAGTATTAGTATGGACTGTGGCTCTCTGTAAATTGTGACAACTTCCAATGGATTTCCCCCATTGTGGTAGCTTCTGGAATGAGGATATTCTGCTTGACCCTGGGGAACGTTTGCACAATTATCACCATGCTTACTCCTGCATCCTCATAGTCACCATTACAAAAACATTAAGTATACATTCTTCCCTTTCTAGGTTGTTTTAGATTGGTGGGTTATGATGACACTTTTAGCTGGATACAGGCTGACAATTAGCTTGGGCATCACTCCGTATTTCAGTGCTGGTTTGGTAAGTGAGAAGTCCAAGGCTCACGACTAATTTTTTCCTGTTCCCTCATTGCTGTGGCTATAACATTATTTTCTTGGTTACTAGTATCATTTTGGTTATGAATAATCTTACTTATCACTTATTTATAAATTGTTATACTCATGGTTGTTCAATGTGATTAATGAGGATGGTAATAGTTATGGTTGCTATAGTCATTGTCTCTCCGTAATGAGAGAAGTCATTTGGTGCCATCAGATTAAGAGATATTGTTTTCCTTGAGAGATGGCAAAAATAGTAAAGATCTCGTTAGTCTATTCACCAAATCTGTGCTTCCTACACCCCATGGGGGACAGTTTCTGATGCTATTGTTACAGAGTTTCCTTGCTGGCCCAACAAGGAACACCAAGTGTTTTCCAGTCCACAGGAAAGCATCCAGTCTCTGCCCAGGCAGAGTTTCAGCCATCTGTATAAGTATTCTATTTTGGAATTCTAAAAGGTAGGTGGAGAACTTCTCCTTTGATGGGTAATTGTATTTTGCATGTTGAAAGATTTGTGCTATTTCTACACAAAACCTCTAGCTTCACAATATAGATCCATAAATGAATCCATTCTTGATGGACCATTCTGCCAAGTCCATTACAATTTCATAAGCCTTTGTATATAATAGTCCAAGGTACATGGTTATGGTAAACCTTGTTGAGCATCATCCAGCCTGTATTCAGTCATGCTTACATTGAGTGGGTGGACCAAGTCAGCGCTCAATGGTGCCAAATCATCTGTCCTCCAATTTCTATACAAGTGATATCAACTATCTGAGACAGAAAACCTAAGCTAAACATATATGAAATGTTTCATGTTTCAACCTGGAAATGCAGGAAAGAAGAGCTTTTGAATAGGAGGCCCAGACACTCAGGCTCTCTCACTATGTAAATCCTCTACTTTCAGGTAGTGTACCAACCCAGGAGGGCAGCTAGTCATATTTCTGGTTAAACCACTTTTATTTGAGGTTTGATGATTGATAGATCTCGTTAGATTGATTCTGTTAGGTCAACTATCCTGCAGTGTCAATCCTGATATGTGTATTTCTGGATTCTAGATGACAGTATGTTCCCTTATATGTATTTCAGTGGCCTCCAGGATACAATAGAGGTAAACAGTTTAGAATCTTTTCCTCAAATATTCTATAACATTGGTGAGTTTAAGGGAATATGGGCTAGAACAAAAGAGGCATTATAATTAAAGTCTACACAAGCTGTATTCAATTTGGATGGGACTAACTAAGACAATAATATTATAAGTTCTAAAGCATTATATAGCCCAGACTTCTTTAATTCAATCTAGGATCTGGCTTGCTGTTCTTTTATTGCATTTAAAATAACTTCAAAAGGTATGTCAAAAAGTCTCCAATATGAAGAATATGGACTCAGCTATGGACTGCAGAAATGTTGATCCTTTTACTCTACACTGGGTGAGATGATTTCAACAAATTTTAGCAAATTTTCTTAGTAAATTTTACCATTATGAGGATCCCCTGAATTTTCTCAGTATTGATTTCCCCATCTCAATACTGCCAGGATGGGTCTTTACCCTGCTAAAGATACAGTCTGGTGGCTGGGGGGCACCTGGGTGTCTCAGTTGGTTAAGTGACTGACTTCGGCTCAGGTCATGATCTCACAGCTTGTGAGTTTGAGTCAGGTTCTGTGCTGACAGCTCAGAGTCTGGAGCCTGCTTCTTCGAAATCTGTGTCTCCCTTTCTCTCTCTGCTCCTCCCCCACTCACTCTGTCTCTCTCTCCCTCAAGAATAAATAAATATTAAAACAATTTTTTTGAAGATATAATCTGGTAGAAATCAACTTTGCTTCATCAAATCAGTTTTGACCAACTCTTCCTTAGGTTTGCAAATACTGTCCTTAGTTGCTATACATCATTCTAGAGACACATATGATGAAATGGAGGTTTCCAAAGATGTAATATCTCGTGGTCTTCATTACTTTTCCCTTCTTTGTTCATTATTAGCCATGTTGCAACTTAGGGCAGTGTCCTGGAGCACCTAGAAACATAGACTCTAAAGTCAGGCTGGCTGGGTATCAGTCCTTGTTCTACTATTTTTCAGATATATAGAATTCTCAAATATACATATTAAAATAGTACGCACCTTAAACACTAGGTTGTAGTAAGGATTAGAAGTTAATAAATGCAACATACATTTTATAACACTATTAACACAAAGTAAGTACCTCTATTGTGTGAACCATTAATTAAAATTAGCTGGGAAGACACAGTTACCAGGCATCTGCTGCCTGAGGAAAGGCCTGCCATCTTTTGGTGGAGAAAAGGCCCCTCAGAACATTGAGTGTTATCATAGGTAGATAGGACTAGAAAAATAAGGATTTCTTCTTCATGGGACACCCCTCACCAGATTCTCTCGCATCCATTTCACTTTATTCTTTCTTAGTGGCATAAATTTAACTAACAAAAGGCACTTGTGCGTGTTTGGAGTATGCCTTAGGGCTCCAACCTCTCTACACTTGAGTAGTAATTAAATCAATCAAAGTCTTCCTCTCCTATGATTCCAAGTGCTTTCAAAATGTGCAAGTGCCTGAAGCAACTTCTCCCCTTCTGCTTTCAGTTAAGTTATCTCTGCCCCCACCTGTCCAGCGAACTGAGAGAGAAGGCAGCATATGTCTTCCAAGAAGCCTTGTCCATTCCTGTGTCTTGTGCTTCTTGACTGGTGCAGTATATCGACTGGACCTTCCTTCTTGTCAGACTGCAGGGAATCTTTCAGGGGACCGCATACTGAGTGGTAAACAGGCACAATATTGCTGGCCATCCCTCTAGAGGAGTCTATTCCCTCATTAGCATTTAAAGACTTAAACCAGGTCATTTTTACTAAAGCATATATTTTGTGTCCAAAACATTAAAGTGCTGGTGAAAACTGAGCACTCTTAGGTGGGAAAAATTTTGCAATACATTTAAAGGAAGCACTGTCAGGGCAGGATGGACCAGGTTGAGAGAGGTCAGGCAGCATGCTCCAATTCTTTCATGCTGGATGTGGTGGTGTTGGGTCCTGATGGTGTTAGGCCTTCCCTTTCGTTCAGGGAAGATCCTGCCAGGCTGCAGGAGCTCCTAGCATATCCTTGAGAACTCTCAAACCTATTACTGTGAGATTCCAACATAATGACTTTATATCAATATGAAAACTACTTTATAGCAAGCCACTTGGCCTGGATTTAACATCTGTGTTCTGGTTACAATGTTTATTGTCACTAGAATCATCATGTCATACTGCTTACAGGAAATGCATAGTGACTAGGAAGCACCTGTTTACTCATAGAGCAGCTACATGACCACGGTCAGTATGTATGCAGTACATGCACGTTGTCAAAAGACCCTGAAGAGCCAGCCTCCTCGGCTCTCTGTCAGTAGTGGAAAGCTGTTAAACAATTTACTTAACGTTTCTGTACTATAATTTCCTTCACCGTTAAAGGTGGATAATAATATGCCAAGATATTTGAGATCATTAATGACATTAATTCATATAACCTAGAGTGATTAGCTTTACTGTTATTGTTATTACTATTGTCACTACGGTTGTTATCATGCTTCTTAGTGTGTAAGAGTTTTGTTTCCTTACCTAATAATGATAATATTATATTAAGCTTATATTCTGTAAATGTCTATCTTACATAAATTGTAAGAACCTTGTTTCTAATGTTTTATAACAATGTACAAAGTAGGTCTTATTCATAATCTCATTTTCAGATAAGTAAATTGTAAGACAGCAAGCTTAAGTAGTTTACCAAGTCACTCAGCAATAAAAAAAACTTTACATCTTGCTGTTTCTTCTCTCTTTCCTTTTCATCCTTCCTACTTTCCTTCCTTCCTTCCCACTTTACTTCTTTCCTCCCTTCTTCCCTTTTTAACATATACCGCCTTGCAATTTTGTTTTAACCTAACTGGGTTTGGTAATTTTCACAAATATGGAAACCAATCTTGGTTTCTTTCTCACCCCTTCACCCCTTCAATACCAAGTGTAATCCTAAGTATGCTGAGCAGATTTCAGGAGGCTACGCATGTGGGTGAGAGAGTGTGGACTATGGAGAAAAGCTGTGTTACCACAGAAGAAGGAACACGGTGAATCATGTGAACTTCACGAAATTGTTGAACATCTCGGGACTTCATGCATCTGCACTCATTAAATTATTTTAGTTGATTTTGAGTTAACATGTTGTCTATCGTTACAGGTAGTGACTGGCATTCAGAAACTGTTCAACAAATACTAATTCATTCCCTCCATATCATTTACTTCAAGCATATATTTGTTATTAGACTTTGAACATTTTATATTTTTAAATGTTTATTTATTTTGAGAGAAAGAGTACAAGTGGGGGAGGGGCAGGGAGAGAGGGAGAGAGAGAATCCCATGCCTTTAGTGTGGAGCCCATCATGGATCTCGATCTCATGAACCGTGAAATCATGACCCGAGCTGAAATCCATTCTGATGCCTCACCAGCTAAGCCACTCATGCGTCCCGAGACTTTGTACATTTATATTACCATTTAACCTCAACATAATTTAAATAATATTTCTTATACCAATACTGTGATAAATCCATTTGGATAAAGATATTAGGCATTTGGATTTTCTCAGTTACAGTATTGGGTCAGTTTATTTAGTTTAATATTGCAAAGTGGAATCAAGATATATTTATTTCTAAAAAATCACAAGTTCTGCAATAGTGAGGGACTGGCTATTCTTTCCTGAAGGTAAGGATGGGGTGGGGATGAATGTTTTGATTTTAATATATTTTAGCCTATCATACAGGAAGAATGTTGTCCCGTGTTTGAGATGCCAGAAACAACTGGCATCTGTGGTAGATATCATGATTAATACTGGGAATTCAGTCTAGTCGTAAGGACTGTTCATAATTAAAGTGAACATAGGGAGGTACAGTATTTCAATGCACAAACTCTTTAAATAAGTGGTCTCTGAGGTAGAGCTGGCAAATGAGGTGAGGAGCAGCCTCTAAAATCTTGCTTTAAGCAGCATTTTCTTGCTTATTAATTTGACAGCTTTCTCTGCTGCTCTCAAGCTAACTACAGCAGTTTTAATCAGAGAGAGAACATGTTGTCAAATTGCTGTGAATCCAAGCCCATCAAAAGTGTGGAATGCCTTCAGGATTTAAAAGAACCTTGAGGGGTCAAAGCTCTTACTCCCTATTTACTACGTCGAATGCCATCAACTTCCGTGAATGTAACCAAGGAATTAAAACACTAATAATGCCTGTCTTCTGCTTTCCTTCATCCACTTCACCTATTTTGTAGAATTGTGCCAAAATTACGTCTCCACCCGCTGGAGATGTTATCTTAGTAAGTGCTGCAAATTTTGATGAAATCACATCTAGAGTGTGCTGTGTTAAATGCTGTGACATAATGTCAGTTACGGAAAAATAAGCACAGATTATACTGTGGCATGAGTTTTTGATGTTTTTGTTATTTTTGTTATTTTCCCCAAGAATATTTTTCTGGAATGGGACAGAAAAAACCAGGGTGCTTTGTATTGTACCCTGTTTAATTAGAACACAGGCATAACAGAAGAAAACCATCACTTAGCACAGTTCCATGGAATCCAAACACAGGAAATGTCTCCAAATTTCCCAGCTTATAATTCTTTCTTATATATATAGAGTTTTAATTAGGAAAATATTATTGGATATCAGACACACTTTATTACTTTTGACTTGTTTTAATGAATGTCATTCAATATGTTGCTCATTCTCTGACTTGTCGCCTTTCCATGGTTAACTTTATCGTCCTCTCTCCTTATCAACTGTCAACAGCTCAAGTGGGCTAGAGAGTGCTGAGCTGCCACGTATCAAGTGGTCAATTAAGACAGTCAAAACGGGGGGCGCCCGGGTGGCTCAGTCGGTTAAGGGTCTGACTTCGGCTCAGTGATGATCTTGCAGTTTGTGAATTCGAGCCCCACATCAGGCTCTGTGCTAACAGCTCCAGGCGTGGAGCCTGCTTTGGACTCTGTGTCCCCCTCTCTCTCTCTCTCTGATCCTCCCCCACTTGCACTCTGTCTCTCTCTCTCTCTGTCTCTCTCTCTCTCAAAAATAAATAAAGATTAAAATTTTTTCATAAAATACAGTCAAAATGAAAGTAACAGTCAAGCCTTTAATTACTTATTGCAATAATATAAGCAGCATAAACAGAAGAAAGCATGAGGTCCCTTGATGTTCTATGTTCCCCCATGAACAAGTGAGGGGCCGAGGGCTCAGTGCAGATGTGGGTATTTTCTTAGTGTTTGGGGAGCCCTAAACAAAAAGCTCCTGCCCTTTTACGGACCCATGGGCCAAGCAAAGGAGGAGTGAAAACACACTGAGTCTGAGACAGAGTGGAGAATAGTGTCTCTAAGGCTCTCCTAGAATTATTGGAGGGGTTTGGGCAGAGGTGCTTGAGAGAGGCTGGTGAATAGAGCTGCCTGGGCTGGAATGTGTATATGCATATGCATCAAAGCATAAGCGGCCAGGAGGATCTGAGTCCCTAAGCTCCCTTCACGGAGCTCCGAGGCCTGGTTGTGCGCCAGGCTTGGTGTGACGCGTGCCACGTAAAGCCTTCAGATCGCCATGATCCCGCCTGAGAGATCACACAGAGGATTTTGGCCGGGAGCCAGACCCCTCCCCAGGTTGTTTGTTCAAAGTTAACAGACTACTAGAGTTATTCCTGTCGTTAAAAGATGTCTCTATAGACTAGAGCATATGGGAGGGTAAGAAGTGTTGCTAGTGTTTGCCAATCTTGAAAAAATTGAAGTTCTTTATTATTCACACGTTACTAATAATTTTCTACTGAAGCAAGAGGCAGAGACTCCCTTGAGCATATTAGAAGCAAACTATTAGATGTGAGATATGGGCAGTAGAAATCTGTCTAAGCATTTCTGAAATATACAAATTACACTGTAAGATCTTTAAGAATGTGGACATGCTATTTATATGTGCCATGGAATTAAGTGCATAGTAGACCAAATAATTTTTACCTGACATTTTCAGTTTGACTATATGGAAAGTTACAGTCAGATTTCAAGGTCAATAACAGCAAAACTCAGCCCACTGTATACCTATACATATGGTATTTCCTTTTTTTTTTTTCATTTATAGAAAAAGGAATTCTTTATATAGGAAGTATCTAAAAATGTAAAAATTTCTTATTTATAATTATAAAGGAAATGACAATGGAATGTCATATATATTTATATATATCCATGATGTGCAAATTTATAAGCAAGTTTGTACATAAATAGAACATATTTTAAGAATATAACAGGAGATATTATATATGTATATCTGTTCTAGAATTTAAAATCTTTATGTAAATGCTCCTACTGGTTTATTCTGCCTATTTTTCACCATATAAAATCCAAATTCTATTTTTTTTTTACAGATTTTATAAACATAAATATTATGGCGATTTGCTAAATGTTCTTTTTTATCACTAACATGCATATTGCCAAATTCTTTTTTTAATGTTTAATATTGACAGATAGAGAGAGAATGCCAGTCGGGGAGGGGCAGATAGAGAGGGAGGCACAGAATCCCCAGGCTCCAGGCTCTTAGCTGTTAGCACAGAGCCCAACACAGGGCTTGAACCTATGAACAGGGAGATCATGCCCTGAGCCAAAGTTGGATGCTTAACCCACTGAGCCACCAGGTGCCCCCATATTGCCAAATGTTTAAATCCCTTTTATCAGTCTTATCATGTCAGTACCATTAACAGACTTAATTTAGCGATGAGTTAAGGATGGCTTAGGATATTAAGCAACTTGTCTAAGAATACATGGGTAGAAAGCAGAGCCAAGGTTTGGAAGCCAACGACTGATTTCAGACTGTTGGCCGTAAATATTTTTCTGTGGCCTCCATCCTAATTTAATGGCTATATGAAAAGTGTGAAACTAACATTATTAAATAATGTAATTAGTGATGTGTCATCGTGTGTGTGCATGCATGTACGTGCACACACACATACTAATTCTTAATCATTATGTAAACGATACATCTCACTAGTATTAGTATGAGCTAGATTTCTAAATCTAGACAATTTACAGTGTACCCAGGATTAAGCTAGACACCCTCAGTAGATGAAGCCTTTGCTGCCATACAGTGTGGTGCCCATCCCACTACTTTATTTTGAGCCGCACAATATTTTCTCTGGAAGACAGAAATGAATCTCAGTCAATGCTAGCTTTGGACGTTAATAGAGGTCACTGAAGAAACAGAGTGAAGAGGAGGCAAAGATATTTGAAACAATGTTAGTAATTCCTGAGGGTATGGGTTCCTGGTTGTGTTAGTTGTCATTGTAAACAAAACTCATAAAGATTACTTTATAAAGCACCTTGGAAAGTGGTAGTCACATAGTCACAAATGATAGTTCTATGTTTGCAAATGGATACTTGTAACATGGGGTGAAATTTCAATGACAGCGCCCGACATGGATTATAAACAGATGTTTTACTGCAGACCACTTAGATAAACCTGAGATGGTGCACTTTGGAAACCTGTTCGATAATTCAAAAAGTGGCCTCATTCATGATGAAGAATCTGCAACAGAATACATATGCCATTAATGTGAATGTCTGCTTTTCATAAAATGTAACAATAGAAAGCAATTCTATTTTTCTTTTTTTAATATTTATTTATTTTTGAGAGACCGAGAGACAGAGTGTGAGCAGGGGAGGGGCAGAGAGAGAAGGAGACAGAGAATCTGAAGCCGGCTCCAGGCTCTGAGCTGTCAGCACAGAACCCGACGCGGGGCATGAACCTCAAGATCATGACCTGAGCTGAAGTTGGCCACTTAACTGAGTGAGCCACCCAGGTGCCCCAAAGCAGTTCTGTTTCTAAAAATAAAACATACTGGTCCTGGTAATATGTAATTTTAAGCCTGTATTATTAAATGAATACATTACATACAAGGAGTGATTTGGCCACAGATTGCAAGTTTGTCTCATTAGGAACATGACAAGTCTTCTTATATTTACAGTTGCTTTATATATTTCACCACAGATACATGTTAAAATTTCTGTGTTTAACATTGTGTTTGAGTCAATATAAAATCACGAAATGAAATGACTAAAACCTTACTATGTTAAAGTGAACCTTATTTAAAGCACCATTTTAATAAAATTAATAAAATAAGCTTTTCAATTTTACTCTCAGAAGGAAGTGTTAAGTCACAAAACCAATGCCTACTTAGAACAGGCTTTGACTTCGTTAGGAGGAAGGCACCCTATTTTGTACAAGGTGATACAGACCAACCGAATCATTCATGCTCTCGTTTTTCTGGCACTGGAACAAAAGCTTGTTAGCATTATTTACACAAGCTTTGAAATAAAGAAGAAAAAGAATCCCTATTCCAATTTTTTCCCCCTACTTCCCTGCTTTTGGCTGAGCCTCATGTAAATATATTGCCTTATGTAACGTCTTCTGCCAACAGATCTAAAGAGTTCTTTTTACCTTTGATTACACAGGTAAGAACTTTTACGGGACATTTTGTTTTTACCCCTTTCCATATCCACTTGCAAGCTTTTTCTTGGCCTAAGATCTACAGAGCTGTCTGTTGTCTGGCCAGGAGGCCCAGCAGAAGGACTAGCCTCTCGGGTAGCTGATGTTATTGCCAGTAAATGACATAAATTGTAGGAGACGGGAAAGGTCACCTCTGCAACGATCCGACTTTAAATGAGCTCAGCGCTCACGAACCTGCAGCTATACAAAGAATCTCCGGCCTGGACCACACAAGTGACCCTGCCAGCCGAGGCAGCAGGCTGGTGCCTTGATCCCACCTTCGTTTTCTCTCGGAAAAAAGTAATAATCACGGCAGTGTTGCTGCTAAAACTGATTTAATTGTGCATGTGGAAACTAAATCTATTTCCTGATGTTTTATTTATTTACAATATTTATGCACTTTTTGTCACTTCAATACATCAACAATAACATTCAAAGTAAAAAGAAAACTAATTTCAAAATATAAGGTAAACTTGGGGCAGCCGGGTGGCTCAGTTGGTCAAGCATCTTACTTCGTCTCAGGTCATGATCTCATAGTTGGTGTATTTGAGCCCCGTGTCGGGCTCTGTGCTGATGGCTCAAAGCCTGGAGCCTGCTTCCGATTCTGTGTCTCCACCCCCACCCCCGCCCTTCTCCCACTTGTCGCTCTCTGTCTCTCTCTCAAAACTGAATAAATAAATGTTAAAAATTAAAAAAGAAAGCTAAACTTAATACATACATGATATGTGTACATATGTAGATATGTCTGCTTAAGTGTAACACTGGTCTGGTCATTCCGTTAGGGCTCCCTGAAATTTTATCAAAATATGAGTGTACATGTGACATCTTCCTTTTCTAACTTAAGATAATACCTAGGACAATATAGTGTTGTTTCCAGAGTTTACTTCTGAGTCAGACTGCTTGGGTTTAAATTCCAGCTCTCCCAGGCTGAGTTGCTTAATCGCTTGGTACCTCAGTTTACACAACTATAAAATGAGCATAATCAGAGGCACATGACCTCTAGAATGGCAAGTAGTTTTTCTGTCATTTTTACCAGAATTTTGGTGGAGTCTCGCTGAGGCCCCTCTGAGCCCTTAGCTGCTAGAATATGGAGGAGAGAGGAAGTTTCTGAGAAGCTGGGGTGCCAGGGTGGAAAGGGAGAAGATCAGCATAAAACTATTTCAAAATTTTATCATCAGTTGTGAGAAGATTGAAGCGTTAGGGGTGAATATTAGCCGTTTTTGTGAGCACGGGGTAAGTTAATAAGCAAAGGCTTTGGATGGCATTAGGCATATAAATTCCCCCCCAAAAAATCCTGTTTTAGATTTATATACTCAAAACATTACAATTTGAGCATAAAGGATATATTAGTAAACAAATATTGGGCATTTTGTTATCTCTAAAGAAGCCTGTAGAGTTCCAGTTCACTTAGACTTCATCCAGTTGATTAGGACAGATTATGAGACAGAAATTTCCTTCTAAAAATGTGGGTTGATGGAGGCATGATCACAAATAATATTGCTAAAGAAGTTCCAGGAATGGACATTAGATGCACATAGATTACACCCCCAAAATAAATTCTGTTGATTAAGTCTGTGACAATTTCTGAAGTCATTAATTTGGTAGTTTATGAAGTGTAATGCCTATTTTCTTTTCTGATGATATAAGGATAAGAAATAATGCCTTATGGTAGGGGCTGATGTGGTTTTTTTTAATGTTTTATTTATTTTTGATACAGAGAGAGGTAGAGCATGAGAGGGGGAGGGGCAGAGAGAGGAGACACAGAACCGGAAGCAGGCTCCAGGCTCTGAGCTAGCTGTCAGCACAGAGCCTGATGCGGGGCTCGAACCCACAAACGTGAGATCTGACCTGAGCCGAAGCCGGAGGCTTACCCGACTGAGCCACCCAGGTGCGTCGGAGCTGATGTTTTGAAGTTGCACTGGATTTAAATTGTGGTACATACACTTACTGAAATAAAAAATAAATAAATAAAACATACCACCTGAGTTCTATGAGCCTATACACAGGAAAACACTTAAATCATATGCCATACTAATAGTCAATACTTGGGTTTTAATGCATTTAACATTCCTTTAGAAATATTTCTGTACTTGTCAATTCCTTAGCAGAAAATCTAGGAAGAAAAATCACATTTTATTACACACACATACACACGCACACATACACATATATGAATGAAGAATCTAAAGGTGTTTAATTACTTACTGAAACAAACTGCATGCATCTTTAGTAATTTCATTAATAGGAAATATATATGGAAATACTGAAGCAAAAATACACAAAAATTTTAGTCTGTAATGAGTTATTATAATATAGTATTATAAATATTGTGTTAGAGAAAACATTGTTGCATATAACAGAAATCCAAACCTAGGCTTAAGATCATTAGAAAATCTGATCTGGCTCTTTTCTTCTTCTACACTCCCTCTCCTGTCTTTGGAAACACTCGTGAGTAGATCATATTGCCAATAGAATCTGGCAGCCTAATTTTGAAGCACAGAGAAGCTTCTTCTCTTTCCTTTCTCAGCCCTCATGATGACTTTGTAAGCACCAAACTCCCTGCAATAAAGACCTTTCTGCTTAAAAAGCCTAGAGAAGTTTCTGGGTGTTTTACATTACACTCTGACTGACACAGAAGACTTCTTAGACTAAGTAAGTGTGTCTAGGCAGAATATGGATGTCAACCAAGGTATATTTAATTATGTTATATGATCAAAATCAAGCAATTTTTTTCTTATGAAATTTCAAATTTATTCCTATGAAAAGCTAAACTTGATAATTAAATTTTTAAGCAATTGTGTTTTTTTGTTTTTTTTTTAATTTTTTAAATAGTTTATTGTCAAATTGGTTTCCATACAACACCCAGTGCTCTTCCCCACAAGTGCCCTCCTCCATCACCACCACCTCTTTCCCCCCTCCCCCTTCCCCTTCAACTCTCAGTTCGTTTTCAGTATTCAAT
>NC_043703.1:22598618-22635743 GCF_006229205.1 Suricata suricatta
CGAGGTCCATCCACTTTCCTACAAATGGCCATATGTCATTCCCTCTCATTGCCATGTAGTACTCCATCGTGAATATATACCACATCTTCTTGATCCACTCATCAGGTGATGGACATTTAGGCTCTTTCCATGATTTGGCTATTGTTGAACGTGCCACTATGAACATTGGGGTACATGTGCTCCTATGCATCAGCATTTCTGTATCCCTTGGGTAAATCCCTAGCAGTGCTATTGCTGGGTCATAGGGGAGTTCTATAGATAAATTTTTGAGGAACCTCACACTCTTTTCCAGAGTGGCTGCACCAGTTTACATTGCCATGAACAGTGTAGGAGGATTAAGCAATTGTTTTTAAGTTTAGCATTCATTCTTTAGATGGAAAACCCAATATAACGCAGCTGATATTCCCTATTGAATGCATCAGTCTCCTATTGCTTCCTAACAGATTACTACAAATGTGGTTGCCTAAAACAACAAAAGCTTATTATTCCCCTTTTTCCTGAGGTAAAGATTCCAAGCCCAGGTTAACTGTATCTGCTACAGGGGATGGATAGTCTAAGAGTGAGGTGTCAGGTTGGGTTACAGTCTTACCTGAGGTCCCCATTCCTCTTCAATCTCACTATTTCTTGACAGAACTCAGTTCAGTGTGGTCATAGGACCCCATTTTCTTCCAGGTTGCCAAGAGATCACTCTTAAATCCTAGGGCCACTTTCGTGACCTTGTCATGCTGCTATCCCCAGAGGCAGCTCACGGAGTGTTTGCCTTTTCAAGATTAACCAGAGAAGTTCCTCATATGAAAATTCTCTGACTTCTTTTAACTGCTCACTTGGTTAAATGGGGCCCACTCAAGCTAATCTCCCTTTCTGTTACTTCAAAGTCAATTGATTAGGGACATGAATTATAGCTGCAAAATTCCTTCATGTGTGCTCTGTAATGTTAACATGAGGGTGTTATCCTATATAAGGTAATGTTAACATGAGAGTGGTGTTCTATCATAGCCACATGTTCTGCTCACAAAGGATGGGGATTACACAAGGTACGTAGTACACACAGCCAAGAACAGGGAAGTGTGGGCCCACCTTAGAATTCTGCCCATAACAATGGGCATTAGGTTATCCAGAAATTCGTAACATTTTATGAACATAATTGCTGAAAATTACTTATTACCCATTCAAGATATTAGTCAATGACTACTTAAAGGAATCAATCTTTCCACATAGAAAAATGTGTTTAAATACTATAACCTACACACATTTAATAATTTCATGAAAATGTATATATGTTTTTAATATTAATTAGAATTGGAGTTAAAAAGACTATAAAGACTGTAAAGTCTTTTCTTGCTTTTATTTTATATAGCCATATTTTGTGGACTAAGGCCGACACTTTATGCTAAGAATTATAATTGTATAACAGTAGAAAAGTAGTGATTTTGATGCTGCAGAAGAAGTAGAGACTTGTTAAAATTTATTAGACTGATAAGAAAACTATCTACTTTCACAGCAAAGAGCAAAAACAAATGCTCTTGTAAAAAAGGGAGTGATTTCTCTCTCTTTTACTCTCTCTCTTTTTTTGTATGTGTTTCAATGGAAAGGTTATTTCAGGCCTCAGGCAATATTTAATTTAGCCATTAATTTATTTATATGAAAAATGTCCCATAAAATCTTGACGTTTAACATATTATGGATTACAACCATAATGTTTTAATGATAAACATTTCCAAAAATAATTAAGTGCCCTGTGATATTTTGAAAGACTAAAGTTGAACTTCTAATAAAAAAGTTCAGAGTTGCTATATTCATACAAAGGTTTTATTACTTGATATTTTATCAACATTTTTATTAATTTTTCTGTTATAGAATGACAGCTTAAGGCAAAACAAAAAATTCTTCTTTGAAAATTGCTCTGGAATATTATTTGTATTGACATAATTCTCTGAATATTGGAGGTATTCATGATCTGTGCTCATACTAAAATATTTTATGAGTCCCAATTTTTCAGAGCCAAGAAACCCAAAGCTTCCTCTAGGGCAGAAACAATAAGAACAAAGATCTGTTTTTAAGGAAATACATATGAAATTACTTAGTTTGATGGCCAGCTGTATGTTTGCATGTTTCATGTTTCTGGAATTGTGTTGATCAGATAGAGTTAAGAGATGCGCTCTTTCTGGGTGGATATTTGTAAAATACATAAGGCTTTAAATAAGTCATGTCTATCACTTCATATATAGAGATATTAATTTGATTGACATATGCAACTTTTTAAAATAAATATTTGTAAGAAGCTCCAATTTTTTAGAGTTGCTTAATTATTTCAGGTTTTTCAAGTAAAACATCAAATATTTATTTGGTCTCTATTATATGTTCTCTCATGGTAGCATTTTGGAAAGAATTTTTTCCACTCTACATGCAGACAGAACAGGTTCAATGCAGGTTCTCTCATTAGCTAGGTGAACTCAGGCCAATACAGACTTTAAATTCTGTGAGCTTTAGTTAACTAATGTGGTAAAATGTGGTTCTGATAACAAACAGAGAAATTAACCGAAAATCATTGTGCTGTTTTTCATGGTAAATGAGGTAACTACCCGGAACAGTTTTCCATGTTTACCTCGCTTCATTTATCTGGGTAACTCCAGTTAGTCATAATTCAGCTGCCAGTTCAGAAATCAAGTCTTGCGGGAAAACTCCCATGGCATTGCCTTCCCCTCTTCCGCAGATGGAAGGGTTGCTTCTGCTCTTTGCTCCCTAATAATCTTTCCTTCTATGATCGCATCTCTCACTGTTTCTCTCTTTTAAATCCGTAACACCTACAAGAGTGCCAGAAGGATTAAATATATGTTGAAAAAAAATCGAACCTTAGTAAAAATTGTACCTATATATTTTACTTAGCCCTGATGGTACAACTCAGTGAATTGATTTGCATTGTTTTCTTAAAGATGGGAAACCTCAAGTTTAGTGAATTTAAGTCATTTTTCTGGATTTCCATTTGAATGTCAATCCATGAGCCCATAGGTTTTGTATGCTGTGTGCTGTTAATTACACTTAGTAAGAAATATATGTACTAAATTAGAAAAATTAATTAACAATTAATAATAATACTTAGTGCCCAGAACATAATTAAGTATTTATAAACATTAATGTTTTCACAAATTCCCTTTCTCACAAATCTGGGATCTAATAGGTTTATTTAGTAATTGATTTTGTACTTGAGAGGTTAATGCTGTGGATATCTATACACGAAAGATAAAAATACAACGCTTTATTTAACTAAAGTAAATAAATTGCATGGTAGTCACTAGACAATATAGGTATTGATATAGACCTAAGTGATACAGAAGTGGGAGGAGCTAAATCAGAGTTCTGCCTTAGAAGCTGGAATCATAAACACACAAAAAAAAGAAAGACCATTTTAGGAAGGAGATCTAAATTGCACAAAAGCATAGAGGCTATAAAAATAAAATTTTAAGAATAAAAAATAATAACTGTACATGAATATAAACAAATATATAGCTAACATATAAAAATAGTAGAACAATAGAATTATACCAAACAATTTTTTGGACAATAGTAAAAAACTAGATAAATCTATGGTGAGGCTGAGTAAGCAAAGACCATTTCTAAAGCACTACATAAGCAATGTATTGAATATTATACAATTGTGATCATTTGTATAAGTTCTTTGGTGAAAAATAAATTCCCAAAATCTGGTTCCTAATATATCTAAATTTTTATATAAAGATTGCTGTTATTTGTAAATTAACTTGCAATTAAACATAATAAAATGTATATCATCATCAACACATCTGCAAATTTATCAAAATGACTTTCAGTATGATGCCATTTGTATTTATTTTCATTTTTTGTGTGATAAATAATGTAAACCTTCCACGTGGGACCATTTTTAAGTGTAACTCATGGGAACGATCTTATTCTAGGATCCTCTAAGGGAAATAATTGTTAATATACATAACATGAGAATGACCTAGTTTCCAGGAGTTTCTCAAAATTACAGCTAAATATATATTGGACCACAGCCTAAAATCCTTGGCAACCTTTATTGCTCACTGCTTACAGATATAGTTGCTTGAATGAATGAAATACTTTTCAGTAGTAATTACCATGAATGGAACAAAGATTTCCATAAAGAGTTAGACAAAATTCTATTCTAGTATAGAAAAGATTTTGCAACAAAAACCAAACATTTAAAAATATACATTATGTTGGTGCTAATATCTTTATATCCAAGTTGAGCCCTCTATTTCAAATGATTCCTCTGTATTGTCTTAGTTGTTTTTTCTTACATAGTGCATTGAGAAAAAATTTTTTTCACTTGACAATCTGTTACTTGTAAACTCTAATTTGGGCCTCTTGTCTGAGTTGATAAAAGAAGAGAAAAGCACTGAGGGAAAAAAAAGAAGGTTTCCTCCAAATCTTTTGCAAATAACATAAAATGTATTCTAAAATAATGAAAATGTCTTATCTCTATGATACTCATTAAAATGACATTTTTGTCCAGTTATAGGGCATAAATTAGGAGATAATTTGAAACTTAACAAATATGAAAACAACAAATTAAATTTTATCCTAATCCCACCTCCTAATACATATCCTAATATCCTAATAATCCCTTATCTTCTAATGACACGGATATTTGGTTTTATTTTATTGGCTTTATATTAGATTTTGTTTACTTTACATCTTATACTTTTTAAATTCTGTATGTTCTACACTATAAACTTTTTGTAAACTAGTTTAATTTTTTTTCTCAAATTGGGGAGTAAGTCAATATATCACCAACTTGCCAACTGTAAAATTTTCAACTTATAGAGAAGTGCATACTATGAACAAAAGGAAATTCTATTGCCTTGATTGCCTTGCTTCATCTCAAGGTCATTAGGTCAAAGGTCTAAATATAATTGGCTGTAATTTGGTCCATAGGGCTATATTTCATCACACCAAAGATTATTCTGTTGATGTCAAAGATCACTAAACTCTGCCCAGAATTAGTTTGATGTAAATCTAAATGGGATTCAGTCAAAGAGCTTAGGATAATTTTCTGAAATAGGTCAAACTTCCAAAATTCCCTAGCTTTAATGGACTAAGCTGTGCACAGCAGAAAGGAAATAGCATTTTAAGCATTCTTTTTTTTTTAACACTTAGAGCAATAGAGAGTGCTTAGTAAGAAAGTGACAGATGATCTCATTAGATAAAATGACTATTAAGGAGTGTCATAAGTGATAAAATACAGGGTGCTACCCACAGTCTGGCTACTGAGTTACAAAAATGCAATTCTGCACTATTATTGTTTTGATGTTTGTGATGGCTTTACTACAAATTTTTCCAGTCCTGCAAAGTCATCTCTTATATGTGAATGTCATGTAATAAATTCTGAAGCAAACTCATCTCCATTACAGGAAAGAAATATTAAAATTTAATTTACTCTTAAAAGGTGAAGAATATTTTATACATAGTAACAAAAATATATGTAACTTAATTACAAGAGTTTTGGCACATTTCAAAACATGAAGAAAGAAGATAACCTGACTGTAGATAGAATTCAGGCCAGGACACTCATTTATGTACCATGTGGACGGACCAACTGCCCATCCCTTGAGAGTGTGGGATTCATGTCTTGCAGATGTGTTCCAGAGCAAACATTTTTTTTATACTTAGATGACTTCTTTTGACATTTCTGGATCATTGCTGATTGAAGAACAAGTTAAATTTCAAAAAGACATTTAACATTCATTCTGTTTATTTGGACAAACAATAAAAATCCAATGGTATGGCTATTGAAAATTGCTGAGAGAATATTTTGAATGATTTCAGTTTAATTCCCTGCTCAAAAGAGTGTCAGCAAGGTTCTTTCAGAGGCAGGCAGGGAGAGGACTGCTTATCTCCCCTAAGTGCAGGTTTGCTGTCCATATGTCCAGATGCAGCATGAAATACAAATGTATTGTTTACACATGTGAGGACAAGACCACTGTTTGGTACAGGGATCCTAGGACTATGGCTCTGAGTGGCACCACCTCAGCCAGACTCCACTAAAGTGAATATCAGTGTCTTCATGAAACGTTACTTATTGCGAAGTAAATGAAATAGAGCCTTGGTGAAATAATGGGGACGTACTGTAAATAGTGTTTTTCAGATGATTGTGTATGTCTGTGTGTGTACATGTGTGCATGCATGTGCGTGTTCGAGATTCTGAATGATAAACCCAAAGTGAAATTTCAGAAAAGCTGGTATCGAGAATTTTAGAGAAATACATTCTTTAATCTCTCTTCCCCATTAACACCTCATTGAAATCTGTCTTAAAGTTGTATATATATCAGTTTCCTTAGTTGCAAAATAGGTTACTAGTAGTACCTTCTCATAAAGTTGTTACATAGATTTGACACGTTTGTATCTCCAAAGTGGCTATCTCATAGTAAACGCATAAAATTCTTAGAAAAAATATACCTAAAACAAAGAGAAATTGAATAGAAAGCTTTTCCCAGATTTAAAGTCACTTTATCATTTCCCAGGTAAGTGATCTGATTTACAATTTTGGTAGGTTTTTTTAGGTCATATTTTTAATAGGGCCAGAAATAAAAGAGTTAAACTACCTATATTAACACATTATCACGATATTAGGGAGAAAAAGAAAAAGAAAAATTCATAGTGACTGATCAGAAAATTATTCTGACTTCCTCATTGGCAAAATACATCATAAAAATATGCCATCTATACGTAAAATAGGATAACTTGATCTTCAAGAATATTTTACTCAGGCAATGGTAGTAATCATAAACTCTCATTCTATAGTATCCTAGCTTCATGTAAAAATATAAATAATATTTAAGCATATTTTTTATTTCCTTGCGGGAATGTAGTATAATAATCCTTTGCCAGGAGGTAATTTGATTATAGACAAAGTTTGAAAGAAATCTTAAGAAATAAAGGAAATATAGCTTAAAGCTCAATTCTATTAATAATACAAATAAAGAAGTCACTGGAACTCATGTGAACTAAACGCTAGTGAATTTCACATTGTCCAAATTAGGCCATACCTCAAGAAAACTAATCCTCAAGAAACTAATGATTATTAGTGACATTTAAAAAGTTGAATGTTGGAACGCAATGCTTTATAATGAAAAATATGCTTATAAACTTATATTCAGTTAAATTAAATTTTTAAAATCTTTTTAAAATTTTCTCAAGATAGGTCCAAGTTTAAGACACATCTGCTAAACCAGTGTATAGAAAGAACCAGAATATAAAAGAAGCAATTTCTAATTTTAAATCAATCAGAATGATCATTGGGGCAGAAGTTTTTTTGTTTCTCATTTAAAATAAATTTATAATCCATTTGTAATACATACCACACTTTTTTCAAATATATGTAATTAATAGATCAAATACAAATAAACAAAAAGTCCCAAAGTGTTAAAAGAAACAGCCTTAAGAAAAAAGCCCATACTTTCCAAATTAACAAGGCCTTAGTTATTTACTGGCTGAAGTGGTCTCACTTACTGTGAACTACTTCTGCCTATCTTATGTGAACATCCGGGTGACAATGACATTTAAATGAGAGTCCATGCGCATTCATTACTGTATATGAATGGAAAGGTTACACTTGATAAAGCCAGCCTCTCTGCAGTTAGTAACTGAGGAACCATTTACACATCAAAGAGTGAGCTACCCAAACAGATTAGAGCTTTTCAATAAAAGCTTATGAAAGAAGAGGTGATTTAATCCTCTATTTAATCCTGTGTTAATGCTATTCTGATCTTGAAAAAAAAACAAAGTCTAATTTTATCATATTTTTTGAAAACATTAAAAATGGGATTTGAATGGGAATGCATATGAATGGATATGGGTAAGGGTTTCGGCTCACGTACCTAAAAACAAAACAGGCGCTGCTCACTTAGCATTTATCAGACCTTCACATGGAAGGGACGGCTTGATGCTCAGAATGAAAAGTCCTTCCCTGGTTCCCTTTCACTTCCTCTGTGACAGGCAGATATCTATGATCTCCCAGCCATACTACAAAGAAGAAGGAATGAAAACAAATTAAGATCAGAGCTCATTCCCTACTGAGGTACAGGAGATTAGTTTTTTTTTTTTTAAGTTTCTTCCACTCTTACATTTGAATTCAGACAACAGTGGGAAAAATGATAGTTGCTGTGTTATTTGGAGTAGGAATGCAGAAGAGCAAAACTAGCCCTTTCAACCCTATCCGTGAATTCCTATTCATCAGTGAAACTTTATGGGCCAGAGTTTGTGAATGTGTACTCTTTGTCTTTTATTTATTTTCCTCTCTATTTTCTCCACACAAAAAAAGAAACTTTATAATCTCCATGGAAATGATTTCAGCATAGGTAATTGAGATGAAATAAAGCAGAATAAAAAGAATTCCTATGAAGCTGAAGGTTCAAGTACCAGTTGAACTCAGGAGTTATTTAACTTTTCCAAGTTTCAATTTTTTCTCCTGAAAACAAAGAAAATATCATCTTCCCTACTCGCTTCATAGCATTTTTGGGAAAACAAGAAGAGATGATACAGGTGAAAGCATGTAACAGAGTACAAGATGATAGGCATTTCTCATAGCCACCACACTTGTGTGCCTGTTTCTTTTTCTAACAGTGAAAATGCCTTTTTTTAAAAAGTTTGTTTATTTATTTTGAGAGAGTGCATGTATGCACAAGTTTTGGAGGGGCAGAGAGAGAGAGTGAGTGAGAGAGAATCCCAAGCAGACTCTGGACAGCCAACACAGAGCCCAATGAGGGGCTCTAACTCACGAACTGTGAGATCATGATCTGAGCTGAAACCAGGAGTGGGATGTTTAACTGACTGAGCCACCCAGGTGCCCCTAACAGAGAGAGTTGTACTGAAAGAAAGTTGACATAAACAACTCAAGTGAATATATACAAAGTAATTTTATTTAGAAGAAACTGTAGAACATGAGATTGAAGAACAGCCTGCTTTTGAACCCTGATTCATGGACGTGTTATTGCATGATTTTCAACAAATTAATTAATATCCTATAGCCTCTATTTCTTCATTTGTAAAAAGCAGTTGATATGACAAATTGCTATATTTAATGCTTGTCACTGAGTGTCTCTTCAATCCCACCAGGTACATGTCACATTGCCTATTACACAGATGAAAAATTTGAGACCACAAAAATGTTGGATGTCTTATCCAGAGGGAAAGAGTTAACAAGTGTTCAAATAGAGATTAAAACCAGAATCACTTACATCAGAATCTGGGCAATTTTTATTTAAAATGCTTTTTTTACTTAAAGGCCTTCTAAATTCTAACACAATAGCCTCATTATAGGGAAATTCTCACAACTTCTAAAGAATTTAAGCGCAGATACCATGTTTAAAGAGGTTATGATTGGAATCCAAAAATGTGGTATTGATTACTTTACAACTAGTTTATCTGGATTCTTGTGATATAAAGAGAAATCTGGAAATTAAACATAAACTTTAAAAATATTTTGACTGTTCTTGTTTTTATTAAAAGGAAAATCCAATAAAACATCCTTTAAGTAAAAATGAGCTATTTAATAGCATGTGGTTTCAGGAATATGTTTTACCGATAATGCGTGATTGTGCGTGTATGTGTGTGCTGGAAGGTGACAAATGCTCTGATTATATGTATGTGGAGTGTAGCTATGATGGAAATCATAGAGCAAAACAGAGTTTCTACACTACACAAATTCAAACATTCCTTATTTGGCTGCCCAGTTTTTTCCCCCAGAAGCACTTTTGTGAGATTTAGCATTCTTTTCAAACTCAACTATAATACAGAAAGTACTAATAACTTATCTAGGGGGTTAGAGAACAGGTGAAGGCTGTGAGAAGAATTTCCCAAGGGTTTCCAGATTTAGCAATACATACATATATACATACACATATATATGTACATAGATTCAGTATACCCAGTAAATTCAAATTTCAGATTAAGAAATAAGTATTTATTGGGGTTCCTTGGTGGGTCAGCTGGTTAAGCCTCTTTGGCTCAAGTTGTGATCTCATGGTTTGTGAGTTCGAGCTTTGTGTAGGCTCTGTGCTGTGTTGACAGCTCAGAGCCTTGGAGCCTGCTTCAGATTCTATGTCTCCCTCTCTCCCTGCCCCTTCCCTGCTCTTTCTCTCTCTCTCTCTCTCTTTATCAAAAATAAATAAATACTAAGAAAAAAATTAATAAAAAAAGAAAGAAGTATTTATTTGTTTGTTTTTAAAATTTATTTCAGAAAGAACGTATAAGCTGGGGTAGAAGGGCAGAAGGGAAGGGAGAAAAAGAGACAGAGACAGAGACAGAGACAGAGAGTCCTAAGCAGTTTCTGCACTCAGCATGGAGCCAGACATGGGGCTCGATCCTACACCCTGAGATCGTGACCTAAGCCAAAGTCAAGATTTGGATACTTAACTGACTGAGCCACCCAGGTGCCCAGCAATGATTATTTTATATAAAATTTCCCCAAATATTTTGTTGGACATAACTTGAAATATATTAGACTTAATAGAAAACATTTTTTTCTCTAACTTAAATTGGAGTGGATGTATGCTTTTTCCATACTGCACAATAAATTACTACACATTTACTATCTTAAAAAAATTACCCACTTATTATCTTACAATTTCTATTGGTCACATGTCAAAGAACTGATCTAGAGCTGGGTTCTTTGCTCAGAGTCCCATAAGCTTGAAATCAAGGGATCAGCCAGACTGTAATCTCATCTGGAAGCTCAGTTGAAGATTCTTTTCCGAAATCCCTCAGGTTGCTCAACATATTTAATTTCTTTAGACTGTATAGTTTTTGGTAGCCTGCTTCTTCAAAGCCAGAAATGGAGATAAAAGTTTCCACTATGTTGATTCACTGCCCTCAGAGCAGGCCTAGTTTCCTTTTAAAGGCTCAGAGGATTTGATCAGGCCTACATAGCATAATCTATCTTTGATTAAGTCAGTGTCAACTAATTAAGGATCTTAATTACATTGGAAAAAATCTCTTCACCTTTGTCATATACTCTAACACAATATCCCATCACCTTCACCTTGTCTACTGGGTAGAGATAGGTCACAGGTTCTGCCCACATTCAAGGTAAGGGGTGTGTCTCATTTAAGGGCAAGCTAAGGAAGTCTTCTATACTGAAGATTCTATGATTTATTTAGCAACCCTACCCAAGATAGCATACGGTTTGATAATACATGACCGATCATACTTAGAGATGGTAAATCAGGACAAAGTATTTTTTAAGTGGTACGAATAGAAAATAACACAAGAATCAATGATTTTAGGGGAATAATGTGGTTTAGAACTTTCTACCAAGTGCCTCAATGTTGTTGTTATTTCCAAGATTTATCAGATTATACACAACTCAATGAAGATTGCTAAACCTTAGCATCACATCTATTATAAGGGATTTGCCAATGGCTTTTGAATTACTATAACATAATCATCAGCATTTGCTTGTGAATTCTATAAATGTGGATTGGGCTTTTATGATAAGGAATAACTGCTTTGCTTCAGCAATATAAAGATGAGCAATACCCCACTCATCACCTAAAATAACCTGTAGTCTAGAAAAACTGAGACATACACATTCAGATAAGTGAGACTTCCAAATTATAAAGGAGAAAACAATTGGTTAAAGCTTGTTTCACTTAAATTTTAGTTTGTAGAAAAGGTCATAGAAAAATTCTGGAATCAAATAAGTTTTGACATATCAAAAGGTTGAATCCCATATCAATTCCTTAAAGACACATAATGAACATCGACATAGAAGTCTTTGAAATATCTTATATAAAGTGCTTAAGTTTGTGTAATCTGGTTTTTCACAATAATTTCAAACTGTTGAAAGAGATTATGTAATATATAGTAACATCCTAATATTGTTTCAGATCCTATAGAGTTCTATCAAATTCTCTTGTGAATATTCAAAGGCAGTAGTCTGGTTTGGGAAGGAACAGGCTACTGGAATGGTAAGTTTGAAATGAGATATTACAATCATCCTGCACCTATATTTGGACTCACCATCTAAACATTTGCCCAAGTACCAAATCTTGGGAGTTTTTCTAAAGTTCTCCTTTTTTCTCTGCCTCAGTTCCTGTTACTTAGTAAGCCCTGTCCATTCTGCTTTCTAAATACGTCAGTGCTCAAGGGTATCTCACTGGCCATTATAGCAGTCCTAGAAGAGAAACTTCTTGGAAACAGATTTCGACAAACAGATTTCGGCCACCACCGCCGCCCTCCAGCTACATGACCGGGATGTCGACCACCAGTTCCTACATGTCCGGAGAGGGCTACCAGAGCCTGCAGTTCATGATGAAGACCGAGGGCCCCTCCTACGGTGCCCTGCCTCCAGCCTACGCCCCCCCCCCCACCTGCCCTACCACCCACACGTCTACCCCCCCAACCCTCCCCCTCTGCCCGTGCCCCCGCCCCCGGCCTCCTTCCCCTGCCTGCCGTTCCTCCCCCCACTCCCGGCTACCCCCCACATCCCCCCACCTATAACCCCAACTTCCCACCCCCGCCTACCCGCCCCACGTTCTAGGAAGTTATTAAAACTGTTTTCAGGGATGGAGATGTCTCATATCTGTGTGCATCTCAGTGAAAGAAAAAGACAAGAGTAACTTTAGCTCAGGCTCTTTGCTCCCTTCTTTCATTTTTCTCTCTGCAAATCTGATAGCCATTCTAAAATGTCTCATAACAGTATACCTGGATTTGCATTTGCATATTCAACAATTTAAGGTGTTAAATCTCACTAATTGTGTATAATTACAATTTAGTGATTATATTAAGCAAACTATAATTTACAATTTAAGTGATTACTCTGTAATGCATTACTAAGCTATGTGACTCAGCAAAAGATAATAACGTTTTTGGAGGGCCATCTTTCAAAAGATTCAGTGTCAATGTTTTTCTAGGAGTTTGGGTGAAAACAAATTCTTAGTTGCAATGCAATCCGTGGAGGATATCTATGAACTGTTAGTCACCAGCTATGACCACTGCTTGCAGGACCTGTCACTGTGCAGGGTTTTGCCTCCGCCTCAAGGACTCCATGACATTTTTGCACAAATGTAGCTTTTCCTATTCAGCAGCTCACATGCTAGTATGGTTTTTTCCCCTCTTTCCCTGCTGTCACTTCTCAGCCATCAGCAATGTTTCACAGTGCTTCAACTTGCCAAATAATGGGGTTTTGTGATGTTTTCTCTGCCTGACTTGTTTGTGATCACCCTGCTTGGAATCATCAGTCAGTATGTGGTTTGGCTGCTTGTCATTCACCCAGTCTTGCAGACTAGCCCCATAAAGCTGAATTGTGATGTGTGTGACTCTATTGCCACTCGGCTCACAGTGTATTACAACTGAGGAATTGTTTGAGAATTTGATTTTAAATGGAAAGTATGAGCTGAAAGCCACAGGACAATATGCTATCTGTTAGTGTGCCAAAGATGGGCTCACTCGTCCTCATTAACTTCTCTAGATCATCTCTGAGCACAGCATTTGATTGGCATTTTGTTCAACTAATATCCTTCCATAATCAATTTGGGCTGAGAATTTTCAGACCCCTGTTTTGATTGGCATTGGATTTTCATGATAGTGGATACTGCCTAGGATGTCTTCAAGGCAGATGGTTCGCCGAAAGCATTCCCAAAATCGTGCATTCTCCAGTGCATATTGCTGCACAATAATTCTTAAAGAATGTCTTGAGGAATTTTGCAATAACACTGCCTGCTAGAGGAAAAGAAGTTTATAAAGGACTGAAGACATTATAAACTAGTCAAGGAAATAGCAGGTGGCCCACTCATCAGTGGTGACTAAGTTTGAAATTGATTATGTGGTAACCTGAGCGAAAACAGACTTATGCTTGGGAAGGTAAATGAGTGCAGACTGCCAAGGCCAGATCCCACAGACATAGCTGGATACCTCCCTGTTTATTCCCAAATGATAAATAACGTGTGTTTATTCACTAATAATAAATAACTTGATGCCATTAACTGTCTAGATCCATCTGGCCTGACTTTACTGGTATCTAATGTTGTCAAAACACTCTGTATTTTTGTAGTCCTATTGTCTTTTTTTCCTTTTAAATTTATTTCATAAAGACAAGTTTTCTACCTTATATGACTGGTAAAATAATAAATACCTTGAAAAACAGGGATAATAAAAAGTACAAACATATAGAAAATAAATTACTCAAAATTTTTCTCACACAAGAACAATCATAATTGTTGGAATTTTATTTCAAATTCCTTACTACTATCTATTCTACTCATGTGATTAAAACAACAAAGAAGCAATTGCTATTATTACCATTGGCAGAAAGGCCACATCATCATTTCTCTGTGAGCCTTCCCAAATATATTGTTAAAAGTTGTATTCCACTCCTTTCTGAGAAAGCATTGCACTGTCTATAAATAGCTCAAAAAAATAGACCTGATAGCACTTGAAAGTTAGACTCATGCTGTCTTCTTAGAAACAACAACATTTTTGGAAACAAAATTAGTAACTACACCAGTGGTGCTTGGCATTAGTTCTCTACTATATTGTTTCTCTCCCTTTCTTGGCATATATGTTTTAATCTTCACTTAAAGGATATTTATATCAAGACCCATCAACATCATCATTCAGAAAAAAAAAACAGTTATTGCTAGGGAAAGGTACTTTGCTATTGTCTTGAGACCCCATACATAAAAGTGTACATCATCAAAATGGTTCACCCCAATTTCATTCTTGAAAATAAGCTGACCTCAACATTTCAAATGGGGCTTTTAATAAAAAACAAAGTAATCAATATGAGATGTTCATAATAGACTTACACTCTAAAAGGGACCCAAGGTCCAGAGATTTCGTATTATTTGCTACGTCTGAAGGTAGAATAACGGTATTTGGGCCATGATGGGATTAAACATTGGTCACTGAGATCCTCTGCTTCCAGGGTTAGGTTGATTGCCTGCTGTCTCCTTCAGGGGATATGGGGGACCTCAACCTGGTAAGTGTTATGAAATGATTCTGCTGTTCTGGCTTCTGTTCTTTTGATGTAACATATTTCCTTTTTACAGTATTTTTCTCCAGACACGGTTACCACTTTGTTATTCTGTGAGTTCTCTATATTAGTTTTACTCTTAAAGGGTGTTCTGGACATGCCAGAAATTTGTGATATTAACAAGGCTTATAGGAAAATAATTTAATGAACAAATACATTTAAAAAAGGAACTCATTCAGCAAAATTACACAGATTCCTTTAACTTGGGACTTCTAAGAGACTTTAATGTGCTAATATGTTTTCTGAACTTCTATGATAATATGCAGGATTTCCCAAATGTTTTTGCCCATAGATGTCTTATTGGAGGCATCTTGGCATCTTGAAGAATATTTTTTCTTTGGAATGTTTTGGTAAAATCCTGCCTTAAGTACTTAACTATAGATCCTTTGGGTCTCCTTCTTAATCTAGGCAATGATTATCATTTTCATTGGAAGATACAGGAACAGCTTAAAATCAGCTCCTTCTGGATATTGAGAATTGGACTCAGAATTCTGTTTTTGGTTTTAGTTTTTGGGTTTTTAAATTTTTGTTTTTTGTTTTTTTTTTTTTCTATTCAGCGTAAAGTGTTTCTAGTAAAGATAAGTTTCTGTTTGGGCCTACAAGGGAGCTATAATCTAGTACAGGCAGGGCTGCTATAATCCTATTCAGTTTTTGCTTTTACTCTGCTTTCAACCCAAAAAGCAAACCCCCTCTGAGAAAGACTACTTGTTTTTGTCTACAATAACTTCTTGTAAATTTTTATTTACTTTTGTTGGGCAATTAGAAGGTTTGGTTAAGTTCACTGTATTCTCATGCGGTAAGCTCTAGTAACAAACAATCCCACTCTTGTTCATTAACACCACAGAAGTCTGTTTCCTGCTTATGTGTATCTAACAATGAACTCTGCAAGATTTAAGAGCCATTTAATTCATGTGGGAATCAGTGATTCTAGACTGTTCTACCATGCCAACATGAGGCCTCAACGTTTGTTACTGAAAGGAAAGAGAAAGCACAAGAATGAAGTGGGTATTTACACTGCATCTTCTGACAAAGTTTCTTCAGTTCTCCTGAGTGAAAAAAAAGATGAAGTTTAATGTAGAACTCATGCACTAGTTAAGCTTTTCCTCTTCTATATTATTTTTTGAGTGGCGTTCAGTCATAGTCTGTGGATTCCTTCGTCTATACGATTTTTTAAATGGATTAATTTTTTAATCCATTTCTTCTGGTAACACTTGTTAGTATCTGTCCTAAATTATTTTCTCATGCTTACAGGGCTTTATTTGTCATTCAACTTGCCATGTCCATGTTGTGCACTTCTCTACCTCTTTGGAATACGGGAAGGGCTTCATTAGGAAAAGAGTGTCAACTCTACTTTCAGTTTCCAACAGGAAAACCAGTTACAATTAGAGGTACATATAAACAAATCTATTAAACTATCAGACAGTGTGACCATATTCTATAACTTATGCTGCTTTTGTCAACAAACAGGCCAAGTTTGCCATAAAATTATGTAGGGAAAGTATATGGTCTTTGGTTCTCCTCTCTCTGCACACATTTTTTACTCTTTAAAAAATGTTTAGTTTTTTTTTATTTTAAGGGGCGAGGCAGAGAGAGAGACAGAGACAGAGACAGAGAGAGAAAGAGAATCCCAAGTAGTCTCCATTCTCAGCACAGAGCCCAACATGGGGCTGAATCTCACAACCACGAGATCATGACCTGAGCTGAAATGAGGTGATCTGTTGTTCAACGGACTGAGCCACCCAGGTGCCCCACATATTTTTATTTTTGATTCTTATCCTTTTCTACCCTTTCAAATTTATTAAATATCCTTATAACGTGTATTAGAGGCCTAATGCAAAGCAATACATACAACATTTTCACCACAGGAGTTACCACTGCTCCAACAGAGAACGTAAAATACTGAGTGACTATAAATCTAAGAACAGAGAACAGTTCCTGCTTATTCCACAGCTGCTACAGGCCAGTTAAGATTAGTTCTAATTTATGTATCGGTTCTAATATGTTTGCCATTGTGTGATTATGAGAGAGTCATAAAACCTCACATTATAGTATCTTTTCTTTAAAAAATTATATCTTATTTATCTCAAAATTCTTCTCAGCTCAAAAATTCTTCTCAGCTGTTCTTATGCTTTTTTTATTTCTAACAGCCTTTTTCCACTTACTAATGTAGAAACTCTATTTTCTTTTTACATTTTTTTGTTTATTTATTTTGAGAGAAGGGGAAAGAGAGCAAGAGAGAGCAAGAGAGCGAGCATGCAAGCAGGACAGAGGCAGAGAGGGTAAGAGAGAGAATCCCAAGCAGGCTCTGCACTGTCAGCACAGAGCTGGGTGCAGGGCTCCAGTTCATTAACCGTGAGATCATGACCTGAGTTGAGATTAAGAGTTTGAGGCTTAACCAACTGAGTCACCCAGGTACCCCTATGAACTCTATATTCTTTTAGTTTTCTTAGCATTTAATTGACACTCAATAACATTTTCTGACAATTTAGTTTAATAATACATGATATAATGAGATAATATATTATGATGGAGAAAAGACTCTGAATTTAGAAATTTGGTTCAAATTCCATATCAACTGCTTGCTAGTGATGGGTCATGTGACAAATTATTTAACTTCTTAGCCTATGTTTCCCTATCTGAAAAAGACAATGGTTTTAGGAATATCTTAAAAGGTGAATTAAATATGCAAATGCTATGCACAATACTAGTTGTGTAATATGCACACAACACTACTACTAATTAGTAATACTTTATTTTCTTTTTTGAAAGGATGCACAGAGGGGCATCTTGGTAGATCAGTCAGTTAAGCAACAGTCTCATGATTTGGCTCAGGTCATGGTTCCAGGGTCATGAGAGCGGGTTCTGCATGGGGCTCTGTGCTGAGCATGGAGCCTGCTTCAGATTCTCTCTCTTTTTCTTCTTCTGCCCTTCTCTTGTGTGCACTCTCTCTCTAAAAAACAAACAAACAAATAAATACGTAATAAAATAAAACATAAATGAAGTAATAAAATAATAAAAGGATGTAAGGAGGCTTTTACAATTGCCCAAAAGTTGGGAAGTGTACAGAGTAGATTTTGGAGCTTTTAGAGAGCCGGTGATGATGTCACACATGAAATGTGACCTGTGGTTAGGACATTTTTTCCCTAATAGGTGTGGCCCACAGAACAGACAAACAAGGCAGCCGTGGACCTCGTGGTATCAAATACTAAAGAGCTGCACATAAGAGAAAAGCCAGATTTTCTATGGCTCTCTAGAGCAAGTTCCCTTTAATCGGGCATTCTTAGTTTGAGAAAATATGTATAAACACAGCAGGTGTGATGTAAATACACAGTAATATGAGAAGGATATGTGGCTTGTATGCTCGCCAAAGAGAATGAAGGTCTTTGAGAAAATATTACCAGTTAGTTCTGTATGGTACCTATTACTCAACAGAAATAATTCAAATTATATTTGAATTTTGATTATCTTTAGTATTAGACAGCAGAAAAAATTAACGAGAATGCAGAGTCTTCTTATAATAACCTTTAACCTCTTAGAGCCCGGGGTTGACACAGACATGCTGAAAGTACAACGATATTTTATACCCAAATATGCATCAACAAAAGTAAGCTAATAATCCGTTTGTTTACTTTAACCTCACAACTGAATCTGACTGAGATTGTAATAGCTGTCTGAGTGAAAAAGAAAAAAAACCCCAGATATATGTAAATCAATAAGTAAAACAAATTGAAGCAATCTTAATTGAAAGGTTTATTCCGTCACTTTTAATATGATGATTTTGGATTTTTTAGAGAAGGTTTATATATTGATACACGTATTTACATCACCATTAAGTTGCTTTTTTGCCATATATATTTAATTCTGCATAAAACTATATGTACCATACTATTCCAAAGAGATTGCAAAGTTTAAAAATGTTTGATATTTATTGTTTATTATTTCAAATCGTAGACTCTGGGTATGGTCAGTTTATTTGTGCCATTTTCATATGGCTATAATAAAGGGTTAATATTTTTGAAAAGTCATAAGACATGTCCTTTGCATGTTTGTCCTCAAAATTTCCCTAGCGCCACCCACGCTGAGGCTTCTGTGTTGTCTTTCCTTCTTGTGGCTTCTTGACAAAATAAGGGAAAAAGTGAAAGAGGGAAAGAAGAGGATGGTGCTGCTCCTGTGCTTTCCTCAGCCCTTCTCGCTGCTTAGCTAGCATTTGTTCTAGTTTTCAAAGGCAGTTCTGAGGCTACTGAGATGTAAAACATATATAATATTATGGGAGTCCCATACTTTTTGTGTTCAGCTTTCAATTTCTGGTTTGACTTTACCACTCTTGAATCTTCTTGTTTTATATTTTTTTGAAAGTTTATTTATTTATTTATTTATTTTTGAGAGAGAGAGAGAGAGACAGAGAGCATGAGCAGAGGAGGGGCAGAGGGAGAGGGAGAGAGAGGGAACTCCAAGCAGGCTCACACTGTCAATGCAGAGCCTGATGCGGAGCTCAAACCCACCATCTGGGAGATCATGACCTGAGCTGAAACCAAGAGTCAGATGCTTAACCTACTGAGCCACCCAAGTGCCCCCATCAACCTTGAATCTTTTAATGTAACTGCCTGTGATATATATGAAATGCCGTATTATGTGTTGAAGTATCAGTAAAACCTTAATATATCATGTGATATGTTTGCATTTGAAATTCATATTGTTCAAATCATATTGCAAATACCCAAATCCATTATTTCCCACATCTAAATGTTCCCTGTATAAATTCACATATTTTTTCTTTCTTTTTTGTTTAAGTTCATTTGTCTATTTTAAAAGAGAAAGAGAGAGTACACAGGCACATGGGGGAGAAGCAGAGGGAGAGGGAGAGGGAGAATCTCAAGCAGGTTTTGTACTGTCAGTGCAGAGCTCGATTCAGGGCTCGAACTCATGAACCTGAGATCATGCATGACCTGAGCTGAAATCAAGAGTGTGATGCTTAACTTATGGAGCTACCCAGGCACCCCTCCTCTTTCATTCTTGTGGTTCATCTTTACATTTAGCATCTGCATGGATCTCTTGGAGAGGAGGAAGCTAATTATTTAATTTACATCTTAGAGACACTAATTGAAGGTCATATACTTAAATTAATATCGTAAATATAGGGAAGATGATAGGCAGCTAAGACATAACATTTATGAGCCAAGGCAAGGGAATTTAGTATTGTTCGACAAATGGTGCTGATAACCCTTGGTTTATAGTTACTAATAATCAATGACCAGAGCTATCCCAGGCCTCCAGATACAAACACCTTCAGAAGATTTGCCTGCTATGGGGTCGGGGAGAATTTAAATGTTCTCTACTTCCAAGAGTCTCTTCTTTCTGTGTTTTTCCATCGATATATGCGCACTTCTTATACTGCAACTTTGTGCTGCTTTTAGCTAATTGCTTCATCTAATAGAGCTAATAAAGCATTTTCTATGGTTTTAAATTTTTAATTTAATATTTTAAAGTATTTATGGAAGAACTACTTTATTGGCTTACTAAGTGAAGTGGTTCCAATGCAGTCTCTTGTTTTTTCTTGCTTCAAATTTTCAAAAGCAATTATATGAAGGTGAACTTATATATCACTAGTTTATTATACTATCTTTATGGTAGAATTAACCTAGAGACATAAAGCTATGTCAGCAGGTATATGCCAGTTTGTCAAAGCAACAAATAGAGAAGGTGAATTTAATTTTTAAAAATCTAAAGGACATTTGTAATATAGAATCTTGAAGAACACTATGTTTACTATAATGTCTATATCTCACTTACTTAAATGTAAAATTGTTTGAATTGAATTACTTGAAACAAAAAAAATCATACTAGTTACTCATAAAGGAATGCTTATCTACAGATTTCCTAAATTTTCACATCATATGCATCATTACTACTTTCATCAACAAAATGTTTATATTCTTTTTAAAAACAATTGTTGTTTTTACTTTAAAAATTGTAGATCTATGAATTTAATAATTATGAAAATACTTTAATCTCACCAGTCACCTTTCATTAAAAGAAATAAAATTCACCTAATATTCTTTGAATTCTGTGGCACCTTAGGATGGAAAAATATCCAGAATGTCAAAATCTACAGAAAAGTCATTCCATAGTATTTGTTAACTGCTGTGTTGTAAGGGCTCCTTAGTGTTAATACTGGTTCAAAGAAGTTCATTGCCAATTACCTCCCACATGGTTTTTAGGTTTCTTTAAGTTTTTTTTTGTTTTGTTTTGTGTGTGTGTTTTTCTTTTTCTATTGAGGGCCTCAATTGACTGACACATTAAATTATGCATGATCAACTGAAAAGGATCAGTTCAAATTCTGGCACTCACTCACCATCTGTGCTTTGTACACTGACATATCTCACAGCACTTTCATGTTTGTTTTATAAATGGTGTGACCGTCAAGCTTTTCATAACATTTGTTGTTCCATAAAATTAATTCTAGTGATGGTCATTTTTTGAGAATATAAAGCTCCATTCAGGAAACTGTGAAGAATTTGAAAATAAAAACTGCCATTAGGGGGGGTGACTTAATTTCTAATATTTCTCATGGCAATCAATCCAGGTGCGCATAGAACCAAAAGTTTTTCAGTAACATATGAAATGGGAGCCTAAGTAAAAATGCAACTTCCTTCAAAAAAGCCACCAGTGGGCTCGCTCCTGTTACAAATGTGCACAGGTTAAAACTTTAAAACAAACAAAAACAAAAACGATCCTCCAAATAATCCATTTCTTACCAATTATTATCATTTTGTTAAACTTAAAGAAAAACAAATAACATCACACACTCACATACTGAACAAAGAAATCAAATATGGTACACATAGTGCATTAGAAAATAATCTTCAAGGGGCGCCTGGGTGACTTGGTTAAGCATCCGACTTTGGATCAGGTCATGATCTCACATTCGTGGGTTTGAACCCCACATTGGGTTCTGGATTGACAACTCGGAATCTGTGGCCTGCTTCAGATTCTGAGTCTCCCTCTCTCTCTCTGACCGTCCCCACTCACACTCTGTCCCTCTGTCTCTCAAAAATAAATAAACATTAAAGAAGTTAAAAAAATAATCTTCAAGATTACCAGTAAAGTATATGGATACATGCACTGAAATGATAAGTAATTTATTTTATTATTCTTATGTACTCTGAGGTAGCTTTGGGCGTATATATTTTATTCTAACCTAGACCTCAACTATTTCCCCCAAATTTATAGTAAATTTAATTTCTATAATCTTTGTCTATAATGGCCACCATTTCTATGAAATGGAGTGAAATTCTGTGAATCTCCTTGTTTACTTATATGACCTGTCTTATTTGGGTATTCAGAGGAATGATTTGTCTTTTGTTTTTCAACTACAACTGTACAAGCCAATCCTTTCCTATCAAATAAATGCACATTTTGGCCTGTATAAACTGTCCTACTATTCACAAAGGACTATCCATAATCCAAAGATAACTTCTAGAAATTTTGATTAATTATTTTCTGGTACTACTAAGCTTGAAGTTTTATCCCTTTAATATTTGGTTCATTAGATTGAAGGGAAATATGACTAAAAGTTCTTATTAACAAAAAAGGTTCTACTGTTTAAATGTTCCCAGAGAAAAGGAGAGGCACAAAGTCACGAGGAAGAAAAATGAGCTCACTTTCTTGGCAATCAAATGACTATTTGGAACCAAGGATTAAATGGAGTAAAATGTTAGTTACACCTCCCTTCTTTTCCTGAAAGTAAACACACTCTGAACTATTTTTAAGCTGTTACAAAGCAAAGGTTATAAAAGTTTTACTTTTTCACCTTTACATTTTGAATATAGACATTTCCTACTGATAGTAACTTTGAAAAAAATAGTTTTGTCTTTCAAATTTACGACACCATTGTTGAAATTATATGATTTAAAGCAGAGACAAAACTGATCACCTCAAAGCCAAGTACTTTTTTCTGATATTGTTCCTTATGTTTCTTTTAGAAACACTGTAGGTATTCACTATGCTACTTCCTAATAGCCAGTTTTATTTGTTTTGTTTTGTTTTCCACCAGATACATTTTCTCTGTCTCCCTTAAATGTTTGGTGTTTAGTCAGGATTCTGCCTTTGATTCACATCCTTTCTTACTCACTGAAAGATTAATCTAAACCTGTTTCTCTAACAACTACCTATAGAATATCAAATATATACTTCTACTATGGATCTTTTTACAGACTCATAGACAACTATATCTCCATCTGGGTATTTTCTCACTTATAGTGAGGACAGATATTTGTACAAAATGTTACATGCTGGGGAGTACGACAGCTCCAAAACATAATCCTGTGTATTTACTCAACCACACAGAGGGAGGTTTTGAAATGTGCTTTTGGCAAATAATAATAGTATTCAATGTTAATCAATGTTTCTCATAGATCTGGTGCAATTCTAAACACACCTTTCCTATATCATTTAATCCTCAAATCAAGTAATCAGTAGGTAATATTATTGTCCCATTTTACATTGGTTGGAAATTTAGACAGACCAATTAAGTAATTTGTCAAAAGTGACACAGTTGACATCTTGCTATTCTGGCTAATCAATCTGATAGCTGTTTTATTATAAACTCTGTACTTCACTCTTGCACTAGAATGACTGGCACAGCCCCTCAATTCAGCCTAATAAAAATGGACACTCATGTCTTCCTCACCACCATCTTGTTGTCCTATGTTTTAAAATTTTTATTACTAACACCATGAAAATAATGCTAACATTAAGCATGACCTGCCTCTGTCTTATATACATTTCATTTTTGATAAATTCTGTCAGTATTTTTTTCTATGCTTTTTACTTATTTTTGAGAGACAGAGAGAGACCGTGTGAGCAGGGGAGAGTCAGAGAGAGAGAGGGAGACAGAATCTGAAGCAGGCTCCAGGCACTGAGCTAGCTGTCAGCACAGAGCCCAATGTGGGGCTCGAACACACGACCTGTGAGATCATGATCTGAGCCGAAGCTGGACACTCAACAGACTGAGCCACCTAGGCGCCCCTATTCTGTCAGTATTCTTCTCACTGATCTACCCTAAATTGTCTTGCTTTCACACTAAGACTAAAGCAGTGATCTCTCCTAAGTTGTTTTATTGCCAATAGTAGAGGCCCCTTCTAACCTGCCTTATTCTCTCTGAACCGAAACATTTAAAGATCTGATAAAAGCATTTTACTAAATTATTCTAACATTTTAGTAATTCTCCATCTCACATAATTTTATAGGAACAATATGACTTTCTCCTTCATATCATTTCGGACATATAATCTGTTGTTAACCCTTTTGCTTGTAATAACAAATTATATAGACTTAACTGAATGAAATATCCTATTCCATGACTCCAGGCTTTTGCACATACTGGTGTCCCTTCAAACTGGAATGAACTTCTACAGCTAGTGTGGATCTACTAATCTCTGTGTTCTGGCATCCTTGATCATACTTCCATTTATAATTGATCATTTTCACCTTTGTTTACCATTGTATCTTTATGCCAACCATTGATAGGTGTTATATTTTTATATGTGTGGGCACTCATATATATAATATATACATATAATAATTATAGTACATAAGGTAATCTATTTCCATAATTAGTTAATATATCTCCCATTTGAATATGAACTACATTTGCGAAGTGGAATCATAGGACTTACTATGGAAAGTAAAGAAAATTATAAATTTAACAATGACTCTCAGGATTACAAGTCTGCATGACCAGTTGTCACCGAAATTATTTAGGACAGTAAAAAGAGGCAAAGAAAAATTTTGCAGGATTTTAAATTTTACTTAAATGTCATTTTGTTCTGATATATTGCTGAAGTTTTACTATAATTACTAGCCCAAACCAATTTGCATCATGATAGAATACAAATTACAAATTCATTTCTATAGTTTAAGGGACACCTGTGTGGTGCAGTCAAGTTAGCAATCTATTTTTAATTTTGGCTCAGGTCAAGATCTCATGCATTGTTCAAAATCCAGATCAGGCTCTGTGCTGACAGTGCAGAACCCGCTTGGGATTCATGCTCTCTCTCTTCCCCTCTCTGTTCCTCCCCTGCTTTCTCTCTCTCTCTCTCTCTCTCTCTCTCTCTGTCTCTCACTCTCTCCCCCCGCCAAAAAAATAAACTTACAAAAATCATCTGTATACTTTTATTAAAACTACATTATAAAAATATATTTGGGGAAAAAGACTAAAAGTAAATTTTAGAAGATTCATATATTTGAAACTTTCCACATGTAGTTCAATTGTCTATATACTAAGTGGTTATTGAAAATTACTCATACTATAGGCATTAGATGAAGAAAATATGAATTTAGACAAAAAAGAAAAAAATTATTGTTTTAAAAATGTCATCATGCATGTCATCTATATATGTATGGTTTTGAAATAATATTCAACCACATAAAATATTGTTTTGGTATGGTTTTCACGAAGGCCACTTTCATAACAATCATTTCATATTCATTATACACTTAGTAAAGGAACATAATCTAGATATTTACAATCAACTGTTAATTTTTCAACTTTACCAAATCTACAAATGAAAGAAGATAAGGTGGATAAAATATAAAAGGATACACTTAAATAATAATAATAATAATAATAATAATAATAGTTTAAAATTCCTCAGATGTGACCTAAAACATAATTTTAAGATTTAAGAAGTTCTGGGGCACCTGGATGGCTCAGTCGTTTAAGCCTCCGACTTCGGCTCAGGTCAGATCTCACGTTCGTGGGTTCGAGCCCCGCGTCAGGCTCTGTGCTGATGGCTAGCTCAGAGCCTGGAGTCTGCTTCCGGTTCTGTGTCTCCTTCTCTCTCTGACCCTCCCCCTCTCATGCTCTGTCTCTCACTGTAATAAAATAAATAAAACATTAAAAAAAAGATTTAAGAAGTTCAGTGAATTTCAACCAATAAAATTACAAAATAAATCATGGTTAAGAACGTTGTAGGCAAACTGCCACAAAGAAAAATGTGGTTATATTAGAGAAACAACATTTTCCAGTCAGAGCTTGATTTTTATGACCACTAACCTTCATGAGAAAATTGGAAACTTTTGAAGTTATGAAAGGAAAAATACTATTGTTAACCTAGAGTTCTATACCTTGTAAAAACATCCCCTCAAAATACAAGAGAAATAAAGACTTTGCAGCTAAATGAAAAATGAAAAACAAAAATCACACGAATCTATTGCCAGTAGAACTACAAAATATATTATAATGCCAAATGATAGCATATGGAAATTAAGACACTAGGGAAAAAATAAAAAGCTTATTAGTGGTAAATATTTCAGTAAAAACTATTTTTTCTTACTTTTAATCTTTTAAATACATTTGGCCATTTAAAAGGAAAAGTTAACATCTTGTAGATTGATAATGACAAAATTCATTATACTAATTATAGCATAAAGGTAGACGGGTAGCAGACTCACACAATTGTAGGTTTTCTGTGTTTTAGATGAAGCAGTACAAAAATAACTATGAGTAGACTGTAAAAGTTAAGAATGTATATTGTAGATTCTAAAGGAACCAGTAAAACAAATTAGTACAAAGTGATAAAGTAAAAATTCCTTAGGTAAATTAAAATTAATTTCTAAAAATTATTGGGTCTTCTGGGTGGCTCAGTCAGTTAAGAGTCCAACTTTAGCTCAGGTCATGATCTGGCAGTTCACGAGTTCAAGCCCCCGTATCAGGCTCATTGCAACAGCTCAGAGCCTGGAGCCTGCTTCAGATTCTGTCTCCCTCTCTCACTGTCCCTCCCCCACTTTTGTGTCTCTCTCACTCTCTCTCCTTCAAAAATAAATAACACATTAAAGAAAATAAAAAGTTTTAAAAAAATAATTTAAAGACTAACAAGTGTCACATAAGGAAACTGTAAGTAAATTAAAGAATTTTTTTCTCTTCTTAGCGTCTTGTATATTAATCATATAATAGTTCCTTTGCCCTAATTATATCTAAAAGCAAAACAAGCAAACAAAAGAACAACTACAACCATATCCAAGAAGGAAGGTAGACAAAACTCCACATGATTAATTAAAAGCCACATGCTTTCATTATCTGAACCTGATACAGTTTAAGCACTATTCTTTCCTCCACTATCCCAAAATCCCACTACCCCCACCGTCCCTCTACACACAAATCACCACCTTGAAAGACTCTGTAACTAGGTGTATGTTGTGGTGGAAAGAAAATGGAGAACTCTTAGATTACTCCAGCTTATAAAAAGTAGTTGTGTATTTGCCCAGCTGAATTTATAAACTGTCTAGGCAGTTTTTAATTTTGAGATGTGTTAGAGAATTCTGAGGTAACCAAATATATATCTTGTACCTTCAATTCTATAAATAGAGTTTTCTTCTTACTTGTGAAGCTTTCTTGATCTCTTTGAGTTTCCCTCAAAGAGATTCATAAGGTACGTAAAGGAGGATTAAGAACTATGAGTAAACAAGTGGCAGAACAGTCCAGAAATCACAAAGAACCGACAATCTGGAAAGCAAATTATGCATTTGCTTTGCAATCTTAACCACCTTAGCTTCTCTGTTTTTTTAATCTTTATTTATTTTTGACAGAGATTGAGAGAAAATGCGAGCTGGAGAGGAACAGAAGGAAACAGAATACCAAGCAAGCTCCAGGCTCTGAGTTGTTAGCACAGAACTTGACGCAAGACTTGAACCGACCAACCGCAAGATTATGATCTGAGCCGAACTGTGCTTAACCGACTGAGCCACCCAGGCGCTCCCACCCTAGCTTCTTAAGACAGTTTCCACATCTATAAAATGAAGCGCCAAATTAGAGGGTAGTAAAAGTATTTTAGTCCTATAATTTCATTATTATGATAATAGACACCATTTCTGGAACATAAGCCAAGTTGTTTCACATACATTACTTCACTTAAGCTTCATTACAAACTGTAAGAGAGATAATCATTATCCTTATATTAAAAACATAAAACTAAATTTCAGAAAGTTTTCTGCCCAATTAAGGGCAAGAATCAACACAAAGTCAGACTTTGAAGCTATGAGCCTGCTTTTTAAGAATTTGTAGATTACTGAGGTATGTAATATTGAGTCAAAATGATAAAGTATTCAGGTAGAATAGGGTCAAAATCTATGTAGTAACCCAGTCAACCTTTATTATATACTTAATATGAGGATGCCACCAATTTTATCTAAACTACTCAACTATGTTTAAAACCTTGTATTATTTCATTATTCTATATTTTATTAAATTCTATATTTTAACTGTTTTGCTATTTAAAAGTGTTTTGAACAAATACAGAATGCATAAAGATCATGTCTGAGTAAGTATTCATTAGTAATACACATCCACAAAATAGCAATTGATCAAATGAATGTAAAATACATTTAGTGATTTTTTTATTGTATTTTGAGCCAGTAATATAATACCCTGGCACGGGAGTGGGCACCAGAAGCAAAATCATTTTTCCTGATTCTGCTTCTAAACTCAAGAAAGTCACTTTAGTTTTGGGCAATTATTTTTTCTGTCACATATGCTAAGGGAATTAGAGTATGTTATCACTGACATTTCTACACATTCTTAGACCTTACAGCCATAAAGTAGTGTTCCACGGAGCAATGATGCCTAACATGTTTGATTTTTTGCAGGGATATTTATTTCATGGTGGAAAAAGTTTGAAAAATTCAGAGTTATGAAGTCTAACTTTTCTAAAGCCTTTTTTTGTTCTTAAGTGACCATGACTGTCACAGAGCATGATGACACAGAAAATTTTTCTCAAGATGAATGATCTAGAGACACACTTTAGGATATGATGTTTCGAATTCCTCTCTTCTTTAACTAATTAGTACAGATAAGGAACAGAAAGATTGCATTCCAAATTATACAGCAAATCTAAAGGAGATGTATGTAATTTTAAAATTTAATTAAATTTACATGTTGTATGGAATAAATTCACCCCTAGATTAAATACTTTGAGTCTAAGAAGAGTGAACTATATTAAACTCAAAATGAAAAGCCAACACTCACTTATTTTTTTTTCTTTTATAAAAGATAGACATAATTTAACAAGTTTTTTTGGAAAACTTATGAATATCTTGGAAGAAATAATAATGGCAACATTTACTGAATCTGAGAGGGTGGGTTTATTTTTAAAGCATTAAGGTTAGTATAACTCATATTTTGGTGGACAATAATATAATGAAAAAAAACTACTAGTATCACTGGAAAGGATTAAAGGTTTTATATTTTATTCCTCAGTCATCAGCCATTTACATTTTTTTATTTTTCCCTTTGAAGATTTGGCTCAGTGTTCTTGAATCTCATTTCAGCTAGCTTTCTACAGCTTCCTTCTCTTTAAGCATAGTAGATCAGTAATAATTGTATCTTTGCAAAGCATGCAGTTTTATGTAAGTGAATATAACTGATTCCTTGGAAGATCAAAAAGCAATTCTCTTATTAAAGGTATTTATATGGAAAAAATAGATAAGAGCCACAGTTCAAATTGATTCAAAGTTAAATATAATTTTAATAAATGCTATGTTTAAATCCCATGTAAATGTTTCTCATTAAATCTTAATGTGATTACACTATGTGAGTACTACAGACAAATAATTTACTTATACCATTTTATGAAATATAACTTCTATAAGCTGCTTTTGAAAGGAAAACATTGGTCATATATTGATAACATTACTTCATTACACTTCAATTAGCATTGTATAAATCATGTAAGATTTATAAAACAACTTAAAGATTTAATCTTGGAAGACAAATTTTTGTGCTATCCTGTGACATTACTTATCATGCAGCTTTGATTAAAGCCTATTTCACAATTTAATTTTTCAAATACTAATTTTATGCTGTATCTAAGTCTTCACAAACAGGAAGGGATTTAGGACTTTTTCCATTCTCTTAGTAGCCAAAAATAAAGACAGTACTAAACAGTATAACACCAAAGATGTTTTACTTTATTATGTGCTCTTGGGTTGGTGATGGAGTAATAATAATAATAACAATAATAATAATTGTAATAGATGATTGACATATTTCTCCAATTAGAAGTTACACATATTTTTTCAGATTGAAAATGTCTAGCCAACTGTAGTTTCATCTACCAACCCAATGTTAATCAAGGAGAGAAATATCATAAAGCTTATTGAAAAATGTTGTGATATTACTATTGTAAAGATGCCATCATCACAGTGTAATTCTGAAAAGCTAAATAAATGATAGGATACACTCTTGGAATTGACATAGTAATTCACATAGTGAATGTAAGGGAGGAAATCCAAATTCGCTGTAGAAGGAAAGAGGAAACAATGGAAAGAGTAATAACATGGTGGCAGTTCATGTGCAGGAGAGTCTGAAAGTTTTAAGAGGCCAGAGTGATAAGATTAGTGACAGAATAAAATCTGGGGCCTGCACTAGATCTAGAGTTATTGGATATATCAAAGTAAAGGTCTGTGAAAGAAAATGTGGCACAGCTGGCGATGAATTTTTAAACAAAATGTTAAAAGATAAAGCTTATGGAGAAAGAGAAAAACAGGCTTGTGTGAGAAGCAGCAATCTAAAAGTTTCCAAGAGAGATTTCATGTTTTAACAAAGTTTTCAGATTAAGTGTGATTGTACTAAGGACTCTGAAATCTTCTTGGGGCCAGTATTCTTTTATGGAAATCTCAAAGAAAATTATCTTTGGACGCAAACTTGTTTATTTAGCTTTACATACAGCTTCCATGTTGGCACTCACTTGCTCAAATATCTTCAAAGATTAGTGCTTCCTGAAAGACAGAGTAAAATTTCTCTTACATGTGCTCGAACGTCCCAATAACTGGCTCAATGTTATCTATTTAAAAAGCATTTATGTTTTCTTTTTTCTGAGCCCTTTCAACCAAGCTGAACTCACTAGATGCAGTCAACCAAAGTTCCGTGCACATTTCCTGCCCAGACCACACAGAATACCCCCTCCCTGCTTGTTTCATTTCCCTGCATCCTCAGATTCTTTAACATTATTAAGCCTTCCTTGATTATTCCAAGGAATATTGAGCTCTTCTTTTTAAAAAATTTAATAGTGCTTATCTAGACTAGAGAAGCATGGAAGGTTTGTAAGCTGTCATATTAATGGTTAACTTTCATGCATTTTTCCCAATGGCATAATAACAATGCTGTGGCTTATTTATTGTAATATATTATCACGTATAAATTTAGTTAGAAGATTATGGAATACTCTCTTTGGTCCTGATTTTACCACCACACCAATAGGGCTCTGGTATAATAACAAGAATTATAGCTGAGTTACAAGGCAGATTTCTCCAAAAAAAAAAAAAGAGTAATTAACAGAAGCATAAAGTCAAAAGTGGAGACAAAAATATTAATCACAGTTGAACTCCTATCCAGATAAGGTAAATCCTCACATTTAGACCCTAGTACCAGATGAAGGAACATGAGACCAGCTGAGGGCCAAGCACAAGATAGCACAACTCCATTCCTTGACCCCGACCTCACCCCCCAACAATGAGATGTGTGTGATAATCCTCAGACCCTTTTCCTGCCTAAAACAAAGGAAAGGACAGAAAACAAATGGTTAAACTGAGAGTCTCCATCAGTTTACAAATTTCTTAGTAACATTACAAGAAAAGGGCAATCATCAATAGCCTTAACTCCCTACTATCTTAATGATAATGCTTTGCAAGAGGGAAAAATAACTTGAGAGTAATCTAATCATCTAATCTATGTGTCTTCTTTAGCATATGGAAATCCCTTTAAGAAACTTCCTCTTGACTCTACGGTTTATAAGCAGTCACTTTTCACAACTTCAGTGCAGCTTTCTTCCCATAGGTCCTATTTCTGTGCTTTAATAAAATCACCTTTTGGCACCAAAGACATCTTCAAGAATTCTTTCTTAGCTGTCAGCTCTGAACCCCCACCATCACCCCAAAATCCCATCAGTACTCAATACATAATGTCTGAGTTTCTAAAAAAAACCCAAAAAATCCCACTTCTACCTTTTACCCTGTAGTTCCTGGACCCACATGTTATAGCAATGGGAGAAACAGCAGTAAGAAATGTATAATGCATCAATCACATTCCAAATCCAATAGCACAGCAGTTAAATATGTAAGATTTGTCTCCCACTTTGCTCCCAGAGTCTTGTAAAGCCTATTCTGCTCACTCTGAGACCTGTTGTTACTTCTCCATGAGAAATATGACAAAATTAATTAATCTTTTCATGAGATCATTTAATTGTCTAGGAGCCTTTTCTGTAAAATGAATTTATTGTTCAGAAACAAAACTCTATGGTATACAATGGAAATAAGAAGATATTCTGGAATTTCATAGTGGTGCTAATGCCAAAAGAGATAGTAAATCCATCCCTAGTATAAGCATTAACTCCAGTGAAGTCATCTTGTCATATATACCATGATGGATATCATCCAATGATATTTATTATACAGTATTATTATATAGATGCCATATCAGGTATAGAACATTGTTTCCAGAACATTGACCACCCTGCACCGAGCTATAATCTACAAGAGCGCATTATTGTCTGGTGTCTATATAACATTCAGAATTACCTTTAAATCATGTTCAATGTTTTGTTATTCAATGAGCTTGATATTGAGAATAACCCACAGGCCATTAATGTGAATAGACACAAAAGGGCAGCTCAGTGAAGAGGAAGAGCACTGGGAAATGAGTCACCAGCTCTAAGAATTATTTGAATCTTCAGAATCTGCTTGAAGGATCTAATTTTTTAGAAGTTTTCCAACTTTCAACTGGCACTTTCCAACTGAGTGCTGTTGTCTGTAGAAGGTAGATCAGATAACACCCAATTTATGACAATATTTTTAGTAATCATAGTCATTTGATGTCCCAAGTTCAAATACTAAACTTCTGTTAGATCTCAGTAGCAAGCCAAGATCTATTTCCATAAGAATTATTTCCTAAAGTGTACATGGATTTGCTCCAAAAGTCTGGGTGCCTGTGCCATTTTTTTCCCATTGATGCTTGACATATTCCCCAAAATCCCCCAAGATAAATAGGATCTTGATCTGAGAAAATTTCATGATTATGACCAGGAGGTTATAAAGGTAAGATTTCAATGCTCCTTGCTCTGCAGCGAGACCACTAGAAAATATTACCTTTTATTGATGGAAAGTTAGGAGGCCCTTGGCTGCTTTATGTGTTATTCAGCAATAGGCTCCAGAAACACACCTAAAAGTGTTTCACCACATTCCATGGGATCCGAGTGTCCCACTTTTTAACCCTGAGTAGGTTATTAATACTTCACATTCCAGTGGAACAGATAATTAGTATTAGTTTCCTATTTTATTGATACTTATTACCTGTAACTATTTTGGGTGTTCCTATTATATGGATTTATTTTGATTAACCAGAGTAGAAAACATTTGCATTCTATACATTAAATGCCTTTCAGCATAATCAAGAAGTTTGAAAGTAAGTATCACTTCAATTTTTCAGAGTTGACTTAAGATGTGAAACAGAATAAACAAACACAACCCTGCAGAGCCAGGTTCTCAAGCAGGCTGCTACTATTTTGCTGCTGGGTCCGTGATCCCAGCCCCACTTCTACAGTCAGGAACTACCACTAGGAGAAAGATGTCATGATGAACACACTCTCGTTGCTGGAAACAGAAGTATGCCTCACCTGCTAGAATCATCTCCAGCAAAATTTACCCTTGTGGTCACACTTTGCAAGGGATACATCAGAGTCAGAGCCAGTATGCTTTTTGTCTCACTCTTGCCTTCTAGATGGAGCTAGAGTTCATCTGATGGAGGGAATTTAAGTCATATCTAAAATTCAATAGATTTAATGGTTTTAAAATGTTGATTTTAGCTTTCCAGGAGTATAGTAAGGCATATTTCATTCATACATACCGAACATGTTTTCTACGATACTATTTGCTAATACAATTTTAAGGGGATTACAGAAATAAAAAAATGTAAATTACATTATAAAATGTAAGATTTACAGATCCCTTAAAATATGTACTTAAATTAAGATAAGCTTCTGGTCTAGAAAATTTGACACAAAATATAAACAATGTTCAATATTTTAATGGCTTTGTTATATAATGGAGATATAATGTTAAAATAACAATATTAATTCATGTGACTTGATCATTTTGGTTGTTGTTCATGTGACTTAGTCTTATATTTTACCCATGTCTCAAGAGTATAATGGATTAGGATATATAGTTCTTGAATATCATATTCATAGATACATACTTTAATACAGGTTTGTAACGTGTCTATCATTTTTGTAAAAATTGTAATTATTTATTTATTTTGAGAGAGAGAGAGAACAGGGGAGGGGCAGAGAGAGAAGGGAAAAGAGAAGCCCAAGTAAGCTCCATGCTGTCAGCACAGAGCCAGATGCAGGGCTTGAACGTACAATGAGATCATGAACTGAGCTGAAATCAAGAGTCGGATGCTTAACCAAATGAGCTAACCCTGGTGCCCCTCTAACAGTTTTTTTAAAATTATATTTGAAGTAATGCTTTCTCTCTTTATTAAGTGTCATACAATGGTAATTAAGGCACTATTTTTTAATAATAAAAAGTAAGAATGAAAGACAAAATTTATTGAAGTTAAAAAATGTGCATAAAAGGGATTATTTGATTCACTTACAGAGGTAGGTTCTACTGGCATCTAAGAAAGTGCTGGGCAGGAACTTGCCACTCCCTCCAAGTCTGGTTCACTATTCCCTAAGGACGTTACAAATCTGATAAACAAAACTATTTTTTAAATTTTTTAATGTTTATTTATTTATGAGAGACAGAGACATGGAGCAGGAGCAGGAAGGAGCAGAGAGAAGGAGACACAGAATCTAAAGTTCCAGGCTCTGAGCTGTCAGAACTCACAAACTGTGAGATCATGACCTGAGCTGAAGATGGACGCTTAACCGACTGAGGCACCCAGGCGCCCCTCATGAGCAAAAGTCTTGCATCACCATTTCTAATAACCATTCACTTGTTTACCAGTGGGCTTGGTCACTGTTTTAAATGTAATTGCTTGTGCTTTACAGACTCTTCTCTTGCCTTGTTGGAATATTCTTGGAATATTCTTGGGATATGTCTTTACCTAATACATAGGCTCGCCTTCCTGCTATTTGTCTCCGTGGATGAAGCAAATCAGGCAGGACACATCTTTGGTAGACCCATAAAGGATGTAATATACTCTTTGTTAAGTCTATTTAGTTGTTTTCAGTCAGGTATTGTTAAGAAGAAAGCAATTAAAAATATTTTGTATTTTCCATTTTATTTTTTAATGTTTATTTATTTATTTTGAGAGACACAGAGAAAGGCAGAGAGAGAGAGGGAGAGAGAGAATCCCAAGCAGGCTCCACATTAAGATGGAACCTGATGTGGGGCTCAGTAACAACTGTGATATCATAACTTGAGCCAAAATCAAGAATCAGATGCTTAGTGGACTGAGCCACTCAGGTGCCTTAAATTTTCCACTGTAGTTTTTCAAGTTTTCCTATAATATGGGACTTATTGTACAATTGGTTGGCCCCAGTAATAAAGCTTAGTGTTTTATTTTCATTTAGCTCTTACCTTTTTGCATATAGCAGTAGGTACATGAATGGGATCTTGAATGATAGGGATTGCGTGCAAATATTGCTTATATTTTAAACGTGTGAATTTCACTTTGGCTTTTGGTTTCTAATTTTCAATGACGTATCAGAAACATCTTTCACCACCAGTAATCCACTATCCATTTCTTTACCTCTGATGAGAAATACTTTCATAGAAGCACAAAGTAATATTTCCAGTATTTAATCAAATACAAATCAGTTTTTAACTTACACACTTTAGTTTTAAGCTTTGGGACTTCTCAGTAAATGGAATAAAGGCAGCAATTCTATATGAAAAAGAAAAAAACCAAGCATATAAATCAGGAAAAAACATTTTTGCCAATTTAGAATTTAACTGTGGTATACTTGTTTCTTCTGTTCCTTTAAATGATTTACATTTATCCATAAATGGCTAATGTGTTGTTTCAGCTATATTTTTAAAGAATTGACATGTCAAAGCACTAACTTTCTCATGAAAACTTGCCAACTTAGTGGCACTCATGATAATGTCTAAGATTTAGCTATCATTATGAGAAAAGAAGATTATGCATTTTTCAAGCTGTATCCAAAAGAAAGTGCTAACTGCTCACAACTGGATAATTTGTTTTCTATAATGTTACACGGCAAGTATAAAACAGGTTTTCTAATATGTTGCATATTACAGAGAGTGTACTAATATTAATATATAAAAATGTTTGAATTTTGAGCTTTATTTTGTATTGTGGCCTCATGCAAACGTTCTTATTTTAATTTCCTCCATGATAAAGAAATATATCATCATATAGCTCTGAAAAGTCCATAATACTGAAATGCTAATATCTCATTAAAAAAAGAACAATACTACATTCTGTCATTAATCCACTCAACTGATTTCACACTAGGCAATTTCTGACTTTTAGACGTTAACAAAGAGGATCAATTAGAAATAAAATAAAACTTTTAGATATCAATTTTTTCATTACATAAAATAAGCAAAATGTGACTTCAGCAAATATGAAATAATTACTTCAAAAGAAAATTTGTTGTGAACAAGAAACTAACTTGTGTTATGCCTTAAGGTTTATATCAACCAATATTATATATTCCTATAGGTTTCTGGCTTAAAATTTGTGTCAAATTCGATGGTATTTCAGTGAAAGCTTGCTCTTGATTTTAATTCTTAATACATTAGAATTCTATGTTTACAGGATCAGACTTGATAAGGAAAAGAAAAGGGGAAAAAAACAAAAGGGAGAGAATAAAGAAAGAAAAAATGAGAGACAGAGACACAGAAAATTCAGACTTCTTTGTATTCCCATTGAGTTTCTTTTATTTATTTATTTTTTGAAATTTTATTTTATTATTTTTTTTAATTTATAAAGTTTCATATTTTTTAACATATGCAATTATTTTCCATCATGTACAATACAGTAGTTACAATGACACTCCAAACAGAAAAGCAAAGTAAAAAATCAAAACACCAACTTCTGTTTCATGTAATTAGACTTATACAGAAAT